>NC_137647.1:23357477-23602477 GCF_963383615.2 Lipophrys pholis | reverse complement strand
CGGTGCGCCGTCTTCTGGCCTCCCAGTGCATCGCAGACATCCTGATGTGGACACAACGGTGTCGGACTGAGTTCAACCAGAAAACCTCAACGGCGCTGGAGCAGCTGAACGGAGCAGGAAACGCGAGACATATTGACGGCTCACAATCTTATAGCAATAAAATAACAAGGACGTCCTGAAAAAGAACGGGATTCTTATCTCACTGTGGACCGAGCCGAACGTCCGCTGCCTCCATGAACTCACACTTAGTATGACCTTCATGGTAATCGTAGTATTTATATATGTATGTATTTATACATGTAGTCTTTAGTGCAGACGTACGGCCGTCTGGTCTTCAACCACACTGTTGGTTTATTCTTCTCATTCTTACAAAAACAGAAACATTTTAAAAATGTACAAGAAGCCAGTTCATTCCTCAGGAGTCACGTATGATTATCACCCCGTATGATTATCACCCCGTATCATTATCACCCCGTAAGATTATCACCCCGTAAGATTATCACCCCGTATGATTATCACCCCGTATGATTATCCCCCCGTATGATTATCACCCCGTAAGATTATCACCCCGTATGATTATCACCCCGTATGATTATCACCCCGTATCATTATCACACCGTATGATTATCACCCCGTATATTATCACCCCGTATCATTATCACCCCAATTGATTATCACCCCGTATGATTATCACCCCGTATCATTATCACCCTGTATGATTATCACCCCGTATGATTATCACCCCGTATCATTATCACCCCGTATCATTATCACCCCGTATCATTATCACCCCGTATGATTATCACACCGTATCATTATCACCCCAATTGATTATCACCCCGTATGATTATCACCCCGTATCATTATCACCCTGTATGATTATCACCCCGTATGATTATCACCCCGTATCATTATCACACCGGATGATTATCACCCCGTATCATTATCACACCGGATGATTATCACCCCGTATCATTATCACCCCAATTGATTATCACCCCGTATGATTATCACCCCGTATGATTATCACCCCGTATGATTATCACACCGGATGATTATCACCCCGTATGATTATCACCCCATATGATTATCACCCCGTATGATTATCACCCCGTATGATTATCACCCCGTATGATTATCACCCCGTATGATTATCACCCCGTATGATTATCACCCCGTATATAACTTAATCAATAAATGAAACAATTGATTTGAAATGACTTAAACTGATAAAATCATTGGGTGCTAAAGGTTGTTACATTTACTAACAATACCCCAAAAAACGTTTTTTTAATTCAGTATAAGTTACTGAATTTTGTCAAAATGCATAAAAAATTGGAAAAGACGAACAATAATTAAATCTGATTAAAATAAAATACGAAATATAAAAGAGCTAAAAACCAAAAAATCGAATAAAAACGCCTCGTTGCAGAAAACAACAACAAACAAAACAGTTTAATCTTCTGAGAAAAGAATGCTTGAGAGGTAAAACTGCTAAAAATGACAAAAAACAAAGCAACCTGAAGCAGAAGTGGGGCGGGAAACTAAAATGGTTTAAAAAAGAACAAAGAAAAGAAATATTGCTAAAAAAAAAAAAAAAAAAAAGAAGCTAAAAGTGAATTTTTTTTAAATATTTTTTTAAAAAATGAAAAAGAATAAAAAAAATTCAAATTGCAGCAGAAACGGACTAAAAAGTGTTAAATCTTCTCGAGGAAGGTCAAATTGCTGAATGAGCCTGAAAACCACGAGCGACCGCCGTACTGACTCGTAAAATAACTCTGTTCTCTCTGACCTGAACCCAGTCACCTGATGCCCTGAACACCCAAGCACTGCTGTACTCTGATTACTTTCCTGTACCACTGGCTCTGTGCTGCCACTGTCACCTGGAACACAATGAACAGCGATCGCAGCTCGCTGGCAACACAACGCACAATGTGAATCTGCAACGCGCCACAAATAGAAGCTGCTGCAGCCTGCAGGGGGTCCAAGGTCGACGACAGGCTGCGTGACATGCAGAGAGTCAAAACCACAACATGTATGAAAAGTGCATATTATCAGAGGCACAACAGAAAATTAATAAATTCATTATTCTGATCTTCCTGTTCTCCTCGGCTGGACAGGTTCCTCCAATGGGAAACCATCTTCAAATGACACAACAGCTTAAGACAGTTCAGATAAATCCCATAATAAATAATCCAAATAATCTCACACACGTCATGTTTTCTTTTCCAGATTTAGTTTACATGTGATAAAAGATATATATTAAATATATTTTATTAAAAGAATCCTCACCTGAGTCTGAGTGGGGTGTGGAGGCTGCAGCCGCCTCCGTGCAGAAGAGGTCAAATCCACTTCAGTGTGTGGCTGTGGTAAGGAGTGTCCAGGTAACATAATGCTCACCTGAGGGGGGGGGGGGGGGGAGAGTGAGAGAGGAAGAGAGAGAGAGAGGGAGGGAGGGAGAGAGAGAGGGGGGGAGAGGAAGAGAGAGAGAGAGAGAGAGAGAGGAGGGAGAGGGAGAGAGGGGGAGAGGAAGAGAGAGAGGGAGAGAGAGAGAGAGAGAGAGAGAGAGAGAGAGAGAGAGAGAGAGAGGAAGGGAGGGAGGGAGTGAGAGAACCATTGCTCTCCACCTCCTCCTGGCAGGAGCAACATGTGACCACTGGTTTCCTCAGAATGAACAAGCAGCTCAATTCTTCTCTAACAAAGTTTGATTCTTTCCCTTCGTCCTCAGAGGACAGACCGGCTGATGTCCACTGTAGAAACTGTCTCCAGAGACACACGTCTGATAATAAAGGCTCCATCCAATGTTGTTGTTTTTAAGTTCAAAGTGCTAAAAAAGTAAAGTAAGTTAAAAAAGAATTTCTAAAAAGGGTAAAATGAGTTGTTGGCAAGTATTTATCACCTCGTGGAGTAAAACTGCAGCAACAACGTCCCGTGTGGACTGAGTCACTCACACAACGGTCGTTCAATAGATCAGAGGTTCGTCCTGTAATCCAGGAGTCGTTCAATAGATCAGAGGTTCGTCCTGTAATCCAGGACTCCTTCAATATATCAGAGGTTCGTCCTGTAATCCAGGAGTCGTTCAATATATCAGAGGTTCGTCCTGTAATCCAGGACTCCTTCAATATATCAGAGGTTCGTCCTGTAATCCAGGAGTCCTTCAATATATCGGAGCAAAAGTGAATCCAATGAATGAAACAAGTTCAAACTGCTAAATCCTTCATATTTCAGCTTGAACAGTTAAAGTACAAGCTGCTTGTCATGGAGCAGTGGTTGGCACTCTCACTGCACAGCGAGAAGGCTGTGGGTTCAAATCCAGCTCGGGGACTTTCTGTGCAGTTTCCCCAACAAATAACATGTACAGGAGCTCCCTGAGTAACACCCCCCCCCCCCCCCCCAGTGGATCAAACCAGGGTTTGAATCGCCCCTTACCCCCCCACAGTCATTCTTTCTTCCTGTTGAAAGGCGTTTTCCTTTCCAGTCTCCTCTGCTCGCTCAGATGAAATTGTTTTCTCTCTAAGTGCCTTAAAATGGCCGAGTTGTTTTCAGCTCTAGAGGAACTGAATGTTTGGCTTTTCCCTCTGATATTCAAAATGTAGTTACTGTCACACAAATGAAAAGTGTCACATCTACTGGATTTCATAGAATTTCCAAATCAATCATGAAGTTCATGAAAAACGTTTTGATGAGGACAAACATTTTAAGATTGGAGATTTTTTTAATTGCAACACAGACTGTATATTCATCAGGTTGGTTTGTATGGAGGACATAAACACGACTGTGTTGGTGATAAAGACGAGAAACGGGACAATTAATGCAGAGCAAGTTTGATAATTAACATCTTCAATGGAAAATGGTTGAAGTGGCTAATAAACCAGAAGCTTCAGAGAGTGGGTAGAAACACAAACATTCAGGTTTATTATAGTAAAAGATTTAAAAGGAGAACAACATTAGAAGTCACGTGGTTTATTAAACCATAAAACAAACATTTAAACAAATTCAATACTTTGAGTTGTGGTCAGTGGAAGAGTTTGTCCAAAGCAACGCGATGATATTTGGTGTATTTCTTGGCTATTGAGTCTCCACCTCACTGTTTCTCACTCTGTTGGTCCTCCACAGTCTCGTGGTCGGTTTCCTCCACTGGCGGCGGCGGCGTCCAGGACGCCATGTGCAGACTCTCGTTCCTCTCCACTTCCTGAACACTGGGCGGTGACGTTGACTGCATGTGCGCCGGCAGATTCTTGAATTCCTCCTCGTTTATGTCGTAGTTATTCATCTTTGCGTGCAGGACCCACCAGCGGCCAGCGAAGCCCACGTCCAGCACCCTGTGCGGCAGCTCCCTCCACGGTACCGACAGGCCGGAGCACTGGGCCTCGTACAGAGCCGTGCTCGGGTCGTAGTCGGCCCGGTAGACCAGGGAGAGAAAGCCCAGGCCGACGTGTCGGAGCCGGCCCTCGTTGCGGAGCTTCACCAGACTCTGGACGTGGCTGTCGGATGTGCCGCTGCGTATCCACGGCGACAGCAGGCCCAGCTGGTTGGAGCACTCCAGGAGGCGGGCGTCAAAGGCCGGGCGGTCGGGTTTGAGGTGGAAGCAGAGGCAGGCTCCACCCAGCAAGGAGGCGTACACAGAGGCTTTGAGCGGGCGCTCCCAGGCGCTGACCACCACGTCCCGGCAGGCCTCCTTATAGTCCGACAACAGGCCGCGACACCACACTCCTGCAGGCGACAGCAAACGTCACTGAGCGCAGCACGCTAATGTCTGCCATCTTTGGCGCTCGCCACATGTGATCTGATCACCCCAAACACATGATAACACCAGGGCTGAACGGACCCAGTCACTCACTTTGCCAATTGCAGATACAAACATTAAATCACAATTAAATTATGATGTTATTGTGAAGTGGGTGATGGCACCACTGTTGTAGCAGCTCAAAGACCATGTACTCATATAACCAAGCAGTTCGTCATGTTTTGAAGATTTAAGCATCAATCAGGTGAATTACCTGAGATGTATTGATGAAGCAGAAGGTCATTTTATTATGTGTACAAAATGAAACCCATGTCAACAAACTATCAACTTTCAGTATCAACTATAATCCCGCATCCTCGGGAAGGAGCTACAGGGTCATGAGATCAAAAACAAACAGATTCAAAAACAGTTTTCTCCCCAGAGCCATAACCACTGTGAACTCTTGTATGCACTGACTTCACTTTACTTACAGACTACCTCATAATGCGCAATTTTTTTTTTATAGTTTTTATTATCCTGTAAATACACTCTGTACCGTTCACAGGACTGGACCGTGCACCTGACCCCCTACACCCCCCACCCTCCTCCTTGCACTATATTCTGCCCTTTTTAACTGCTGCACTGTCACTGGAGTTGTTTTTAATCTCACTGTACCTGTAGTGACAATAAAAGGCATTCTATTCTATTCTATTCTATCTCCTTCACAATTGGAAGAATAAGATCATGACATGATGCTCACATTAAAGATTTAAACACGGACAGAAGAGATCACCAACTCTGTCAGACATTCACAACAAATTGGCAGAGATATCATTGATTCCTAACGAAAATAAAATAGTTTCATGCGTGTTTTTGATTTATATTAATGCAGGTCCACCACCATCCGGCAGGGGGCGCTGTAGCGCTGACAAGGTTTGATGAGTCGTGCTCAGTTTCTCACCAGCTTTGGTGCTTTTCAGCCTCTCCCAGCGGCTCCTCCAGCCCGCAGCGGCCGCGCTCTCCACCGCGGCGCACAGCGTCCTCCGCGGTATCCGCGCTGAAGCCATTTCCACCACTCTAGCCTGCGGTCTCTCTCAGCCCCGCGCTCTGCGGACTGACCGCTGCCTCACGCCGCTTCCCGGAGCCAAAATGGCGCCCGCACGGTGCAGTGACGTTAATCTTCCGATGGAAAGTTCTCGCTCGCAAAGGTTCCGCTTTGGGTTTAACGGCAGGTGAAGTTGCATTAGCGCCATCTGCTGGTTCTATCTACCTAGGTTATTTCCCACCGCTCTATATTTTCCCTAATAAACCTGTTGAGTTTTATAAGATCATCTTCAGCTCATTCATCTTCATAACCACTCCAGTATCTCCTTAACCCCTCCTCTTCCATTCGTTCTCTCCTCAATCCCTCCATCACATTCCTTCTTTCACTCACATACTTCCTGCAGCTCGCCAGTTCCACTGTTTCTGATTCTTGACAAAGACTGCAAAGGCCTGATGATGTGTTTTGTACTATTTAAGTATTTATGCACAATTTTTAACCTGGTAAAGACGGTCTCTTCTACATCCCATGATATTTGTGAATATTGTCCTCTTTTGTTTTTGTCCCATTGCTGTTGCCATCTTTTATGTATGTATGTTTTACACACTATGGATTTCTACTCTGTTCTCGCCAACGTGGTGTTATTATCTATAATTGCTTTGGCCGTGGCTTTCTTGTCCAGCCTGTCAAGGTTCTGCTTTGCACCAGAGAACGCCTTTATCTAACAGTTTTTTATTGGTATTTTCTGGGCATCACCTGAAATTGAATAAACCACAAATCCCTATATTTTACAAATATAAGAATATGGTTCACATTCAGTTACAAAATCATTTTAATGTCACTTATCGTATGTTATATCTATGGCGGTGTCTCTCGATGAGGAGTCTACATATATTATGTCTGGTATTTCGAATATGTCTATGTTTCTACCATAAACACAGTAGATAAGGGTATTATATTAGTAAAACAGAACTGAATTTCTCTCCCATTTCAGCTTTCCTGTTAAGCCAAAAGAGTATGCAGTGGTCTTTAATGCTATACCGACAAGTATAATGCAGCTTCTTGGAGGATCTAGAAATGGAAGTACATAACTGAGCCTCTTGATAGTATTATATTAATTGGAGAAATTGACATTAGCAAGCATAAATGCTCCAATAAATATATAAGGAATCTCATGCTAAATGGAACTGTACCCTCAGAAAAATCCTTTTGGACTTCACTATACGAGAGTATCGAATGCAAAACCTGATTGGGGATCAATTTTGTCTCAACAATAAAGTTAAAGAGGTAAAGAAAACTTCAGAGAGATTTAAATTGGATATTGAATACTCATGTTTCTTCTGTGGAAAGGAAAATAAAACAAGCTGTCATTTGTTTTATCAATGTACCTTTGCTAAAATATTTTGGGTGGATATAAAGAATTATATTAACAGAACAACTGGACGTGCTATTCGACTTCGGGGAAAGGATATTATTATTATTTGCTTTGATGACACCGAGAAGGATAAAGATATCGTTTTTTTGTTCAACTTCTTTTATTTTTAGGTAAATTCCATATCCACAAGAAGAAACGATCAGACTCTAAACCCAACTTTGAACACTTTCGTCTTGAGCTGATACAATATGGCACCTCAATTCATGGACTTCAAAATACGAAGGCAAGAAAAACGAATTATATCTTGGTTAAAGATTATGATTTCTTAATTAACAATGTTCTCATCCTCTGAAAATTTTACATATACAAATGCAAATACATGATGGTATATCCCGAGTGTTATGTGTTTAAAAGGAGTTTCTCTTCTTCACTAAAGCCCTTAAAAATGAAGAGTAAACGTGCAATAAAACTATTCAATTTGATTAATAATTATGATCGAGAAAAAAAAGCCCTAGATTTATGTTTCCCTTTTATTTTTTTGTTCTGCTTTGTTTTTCTTTTCTGTGTTGATTGTGATTGATTATCTGACTGCATTCTATATAATTGTTCAAGAACTGCCTTTTCTAGTACATATGTATATATATTTGATTCTCTTCGTTTTACTTCACTCTAAGCACCTGTTTTATCCCAAAAAGCCATTGTGAAGATTGAATTACAGAATGTATAAGTGATTTTGTTCATAATTTAAAAAAAAGAAGAAATTTGGTTAAATTACAACCGCAGGCAAGTGTTAGTTGTTTTTTTTTTTTATGTAATCATCATTTTATGTCACTATTTGTATACCCCCAGCATGTTCAATAATGTTCAATATTGTTGATTATATAATTGTAAAAAATATATTAGCTTTATAGATGTATGTTCAGGAAGACCAGCTGTCTGTGTGATGACAACGGAAGTTTAAATAAAGTTATTTTGGTGACGTAGCGTCGTGTTTACGTGGTGACGTATATCGGAACACGTAGACAGCCGGAGCACGGGAAGTGTTTACGGTACATTAAAATCCTTTTTCTGTTCGCTTATGAAGAAATTCAAGTTGTTGTTGGTTCATATGGTGGAATAAATGTGGGACTCCGCAGTGGAAGTAGTGCTTGTGTTGAAACGAGTGTTTCCTGTCGCCTTTAGCAGGTAGCGGCTGTCTGTCAGGTGAGTTCTCTCCTTTAGAACGTCCGCTGAGACCGCAGCTTTTCTCACAGGTACGTTTCATATGTCCTCAGGTGTGGAGCTCAGAGATCGTCCCGATGGCCAGTCCAAGTGATCTGCAGTTTCAAGGTAATTTGCAGCTTGAGGTTCTGTAGTGTGAGTAGAACCCTTAACTAAAACTAGTTTAGTTTATTCCAGGTTCTGTAGTGTGAGTAGAACTCTTAACTAAAACTAGTTTAGTTTATTCCAGGTTCTGTAGTGTGAGTAGAACTCTTAACTAAAACTAGTTTAGTTCATTCCTGGTTCTGTAGTGTGAGTAGAACCCTTAACTAAAACTAGTTTAGTTTATTCCAGGTTCTGTAGTGTGAGTAGAACCCTTAACTAAAGCTAGTTTAGTTTATTCCTGGTTCTGTAGTGTCAGTAGATCTCGTAACTAAACTAGTTTAATTTATTCCAGGTTCTGTAGTGCGAGTCAAACTCTTAAACTAAAGCTAGTTTAGTTTATTCCTGGTTCTGTAGTGTCAGTAGATCTCGTAACTAAACTAGTTTAATTTATTCCAGGTTCTGTAGTGCGAGTCAAACTCTTAAACTAAAGCTAGTTTAGTTTATTCCAGGTTCTGTAGTGTGAGTAGAACCCTTAACTAAAACTAGTTTAGTTCATTCCTGGTTCTGTAGTGTGAGTAGAACCCTTAACTAAAACTAGTTTAGTTTATTCCAGGTTCTGTAGTGCGAGTCAAACTCTTAAACTAAAGTAGTTTAGTTTATTCCTGGTTCTAAAGTGTGAGTAGAACTCTTAACTAAACTAATTTAGTTTGTTCCAGGGGTTCTGAAGTGTGAATTCTAATGTGCTGTCTGCACATTGTCCCCTGGCTGGAATCATACGACTGTAAGAACAAGAATGATCACAAAGAACTGTTTACCTGCAGGGGACTGTATTCATCAGGATGGCCAGTGACTCTGTCTCAAACAGAAGGCCGGTGGCCCAAAACCCGCCCACAACTCTTCCCATTAAACTAACTTCTACCGTGAATTTGTCCAACGAGAGTCATCTTGTATTGGTAAGCTTAGCAGTCGGAGCACAACACTGAGGAAGAATCCTGCAGTGGCAGCTCGGTCCCGGCCGCACCACGACACTGTTTCATGTAACCACGTCATTTTTAGGAGCCTGAAAACTGCGTTGTTTTGAGAACGGGTTCCAAGGTGGAGACATTTGAAAACACCATCTCAGTGTTGACGTAGGGCTGGGCGATGTTGCCTAAAAAAAAAGATCTATGAATTTTTAAACCAAAATTGGAGTTTCGATTTATTTTTAGTTGTTTTTTTTCTTTTTCTTCATTGCATTTAGAAATGAGTGCAGACGTCAGATATATTGTCAAAAGTGCAACTTTTTTGCCGTGATTGTCCTCAGAGCTAAAAAGCATATAAACAATCCCAAAATAAAAAGTAAATGAGGCTCAGTCATTCAACAAATTACAGCTTGAACCAGGTTTAAGCAAAAGTGCACCAGCAACTATGGAATCTCACACGGAATGATAGAACAGAATGTGAAAAATGTAGAAAAACTGTGTGTGGTGGTGGTGGTGGTGGTGGTGGTGGTGGTGGTGGTGGTGGTGCTCCACATGTTAACCAAGGTAAAGCCTTTTTTAAATGGCACCGACCTTGATAGGACAATTCATGCTTTTATCAGCTCACGAATTGTCTATTGCAATGCACTTAATGTGGGTGTCTCCCAGTCGGCCCTCGCTCGCCTCCAATTGGTGCAAAATGCCGCAGCCCATTTTTTAGCAAACACATCCTGACCTCAGCACATCACCCCAGTTGTCTTCTCCCTTCACTGGCTCCCAGTTTCTTTTAGGATTGATTTTAAGATTTTACTATTTGTTTTTAAGCACTCAACGGCCTTGCCCCTCCTTATTCAGCAGAACCTGTGACTGTCCGATGCACTGACAGGGTGCTAAGGTCCACAAATCAGCTTCTATTGGAAGTCTCTAGAGCCAGGTAGAACCACTGGAAGTCTCTAGAGCCAGGTAGAACCACTGGACGTCTCCAGAGCCAGGTAGAACCACTGCATGTCTCTAGAGCCAGGTAGAACCACTGGATGTCTCTAGAGCCAGGTAGAAACACTGCATGTCTCTAGAGCCAGGCAGAAACACTGGAAGTCTCTAGAGCCAGGTAGAACCACTGGATGTCTCTAGAGCCAGGCAGAAACACTGCATGTCTCTAGAGCCAGGTAGAACACTGGATGTCTCTAGAGCCAGGTAGAAACACTGGAAGTCTCTAGAGCCAGGTAGAAACACTGGAAGTCCCTAGAGCCAGGTAGAAACATTGGAAGTCTCTAGAGCCAGGTAGAACCACTGGAAGTCTCTAGAGCCAGGTAGAAACACTGGACGTCTCTAGAGCCAGGTAGAACCACTGGGGAGATCGGGCTTTCTCACTTGCTGCCCCCTGAAATACTCACCTTAACCGCCTCTTTAAATTCAGGCTCAAAACGTATTTAGTCAGACTGGCTTTTAATAAAGAGTAATATGGTGACATTTTACTTTATTTTATTCGATTTTATTTTACTCTTGCTCTCTTTTAATTCTTTTCTTTCTCATTTTTACTGTGAAGCACTTTGGTCACCTTGAGTGTTTATAAATAAATGTGGATTGATAACACTGGTGTGATAAATCTGGGTGCTGCAGACGAGTACTGGCCTGGTTGAGAAAGTGTTTGTGTTGGTTGGAGGTGTGACTGCAGGCGAAGCGGTTCAGCTCCTGGACTCGTCCACTGGAAGATGTCGTGCTTTAAAGTCGTCCTGATGAAACATTCCAGGTCCGTCCTGATGTTGCTCTAGTTTCAGGAGTTTCTCCAAGTGATTTGAACTTTCTTCCACAAAGTTTGGAGGTAGTTTGTAAACCTCTAGTCATCTTTACAGCTGTGAGGCTGAACCTCTTTAAACTCTTTAACATGAGATCAGCTTTAAGATGAAATTCTAATGTAGCAGCAGCAGCAACATCGTGCTGGATGACAGGAAGCGATAGAGAACAGGTCATAACTGACGAGGGCTAATAATAGATCATGTGAAAATGATAAGAACAGTAATACAAAGTAAAGTGAAGTTTATTTGAAGTCATGGTACTACTGACTTGTTGTGAATCAACCTTTTGATAATTAATCATGTTGTGTAGTGGTTCGCACCTTTGCCTCACAGTGAGAATGGTGTGGGTTTGAATCCAGTCCGGGCCTTTCTCTCTGGAGTCTACACGTTCTCCCTGTGTTCTCCCTCTGGAGTCTACACGTTCTCCCTGTGGAGTCTACGCGTTCTCCCTGTGTTCTCCCTCTGGAGTCTACACGTTCTCCCTGTGGAGTCTACGCGTTCTCCCTGTGTTCTCCCTCTGGAGTCTACACGTTCTCCCTGTGTTCTCCCTGTGGAGTCTATATGTTCTCCCTCTGGAGTCTACATGGTCTCCCTGTGTTCTCCACACGTTCTCCCTGTGGAGTCTACACGTTCTCCCTGTAGAGTCTACACGTTCTCCCTGTGTTCTCCCTCTGGAGTCTACACGGTCTCCCTGTGGAGTCTACACGGTCTCCCTGTGGAGTCTACACGTTCTCCCTGTAGAGTCTACACGTTCTCCCTGTGTTCTCCCTCTGGAGTCTACACGGTCTCCCTGTGGAGTCTATACGTTCTTTCTCTGGAGTCTATATGTTCTCCCTCTGGAGTCTACATGGTCTCCCTGTGGAGTCTACGCGTTCTCCCTGTGTTCTCCCTCTGGAGTCTACGCGTTCTCCCTCTGGAGTCTACATGTTCTCCCTGTGTTCTCCCTCTGGAGTCTACACGTTCTCCCTGTGGAGTCTATACGTTCTTTCTCTGGAGTCTATATGTTCTCCCTGTGTTCTCCCTCTGGAGTCTACATGGTCTCCCTGTGGAGTCTACGCGTTCTCCCTGTGTTCTCCCTCTGGAGTCTACGCGTTCTCCCTCTGGAGTCTACATGTTCTCCCTGTGTTCTCCCTCTGGAGTCTACACGTTCTCCCTGTGGAGTCTATACGTTCTTTCTCTGGAGTCTATATGTTCTCCCTGTGGGGTCTACATGGTCTCCCTGTGGAGTCTATACGTTCTTTCTCTGGAGTCTACACGGTCTCCCTCTGGAGTCTACACGTTCTCCCCGTGGAGTCTACATGTTCTCCCTGTGGAGTCTACATGTTCTCCCTCTGGAGTCTACATGTTCTCCCTCTGGTGTCTACACGGTCTCCCTCTGGAGTCTACACGGTCTCCCTCTGGAGTCTACACGTTCTCCCTCTGGTGTCTACACGGTCTCCCTCTGGAGTCTACACGGTCTCCCTCTGGAGTCTACACGTTCTCCCTGTGGAGTCTACATGTTCTCCCTGTGGAGTCTACATGTTCTCCCCGTGGAGTCTACATGTTCTCCCCGTGGAGTCGACATGTTCTCCCTCTGGAGTCTACATGTTCTCCCTCTGGAGTCTACATGTTCTCCCTGTGGAGTCGACATGGTCTCCCTCTATACACGTTCTCCCTGAGGATGTGTGTTTCCTAAACACATGTTTGAGGCTCGTGTGGCTGTAGGTGAACCTGCTGCATCAGATCAGGACCCTGAGCTGGAGGAAGAGGTGTAGAAGAGTGAGGAGACGTCAGGGTGTTTGACAGCAGCTCCTCTTCTCCTCAGAGTTTGACGAAGCTGCAGAGCTTCTGTCTGCCGACCCGCAGGCCTCCACCCTCAGCGTGTCGGCCTCCAGCAGCACCAACAGCAGAGCAGCAGAGGATGTGAAGCTGGAGCTGTCGGAGGAAGAGGAGGGCCAGGAGGAGAGCTCGGAGGTAAGTGTCCACATGGATCCTGGGGGGGGGGGGGTTGCAGGGCAGAGCAGTTTCCTGATGTCCTCTTTTCAGCTTCTAGGAGGACAGAAGCCAAGTGGAGGCTTCTGGACCTTCGAGTACTATCAGTCCTTCTTCAACGTGGACACCATGCAGGTGTGTGTGTGTGTGTGTGTGTGTGTGTGTGTGTGTGTGTGTGTGTGTGTGTGTGTGTGTGTGTGTGTGTGTGTGTGTGTGTGTGTGTGTGTGTGTGTGTGTGTGTGTGTGTGTGTGTGTGTGTGTGTGTGTGTGTGTGTGTGTGTGTGTGTGTGTGGGTGGGTGCGTGGGTGCGTGCGCGCGTGCGCGCGCGCGTGCGTGCGTGCGCGCTTGCTTTAATGTGTGAGTGTGATGATGGACAGCTGTTCTGCTGCTGCGGTTCAGGTGCTGGACCGAGTGAAAGGCTCTGTGATGCCTTTACCTGGAAGAAACTTTGTCAAACACCACTTGAAGAGCAACCCCGACCTCTACGGTGAGTGAAGGTCCTCCGGTGGCTTGGTATTCCTACTCTCCTGTGGGAAGTAGTTAGAGTACTGTACTGTACTGTGCCAAGTCATGAGAAGGTAATGTCGAGTGACGAGGATCCCATCAGACACAAACCTGTGTGTCTGTGTAGGTCCGTTCTGGATTTGTACCACGTTGGTGTTCTCCATAGCCATCAGCGGGAATCTGTCCACCTTCCTGAGTCAGATGGGAGACCCGTCGTACCACTACAGGCCTCAGTTCCACAAAGGTCAGGCTGCTCTCTCT
This sequence comes from Lipophrys pholis, assembly GCF_963383615.2. Classification (NCBI taxonomy): domain Eukaryota; kingdom Metazoa; phylum Chordata; class Actinopteri; order Blenniiformes; family Blenniidae; genus Lipophrys; species Lipophrys pholis. Next base: position 23,588,538 of record NC_137647.1, on the reverse strand, counting down.
GCTGGTGTCTCTCTGCTCACTCTGCTCACTCTACTCTCTATTCACTCTGCTCACTCTGCTCTCAGTCACCATTGCTGCGGTCGTCATCTTCCTGTACGCCTGGCTGGTGCCCGTTGCTCTGTGGGGGTTCTTGATGTGGAGGCAGGGGGGCGAGAGGCTGGTCGGGGTCTACTCTTTCCTGGAGACTGTGTGTGTCTACGGCTACTCCCTCTTCATCTACATCCCCACATCAGTGAGTAGCATCAGCAGGACCTTCTGCTCGCCATGTGACCATGAAAAGAAGCCAGTGACCCGACCAGTTTCTAATAAAGGAGATTCCACACCTCTTCCTGTTCCGACACTGAAAAACTCTCAGTCAACAATGTTTGTTCTCGCTGCCAAACAGGACAAGGGGGGGAAAAAAGAAACCAATGAACCGCAGCCTGCAACCTTTATAAACCCAAATAGATTTTCTTATCACTTTAAACTGAATAAAATTTGCAAAACATGTTTATCATTTAACACCAGAATGACACAGCTCATTAAGTTTCACTATATAAACTCCTCAAAAAACATTATTACGCTCCATTACTTTCCCCTTTAATAATACAAATTGGTTTTGTATTTTACATGGTTGGAAAACGTGATTCGTCCCCTTTACGAGCTATAACTTGTAATGACCGTGACCTTTACGAGGTATAATGATCGTGCTTTCATAGAATGAGCAACGTGTGGTGGCGCCTAAAAAGAGTGTGAACGTTCCCTGCAATATTCTCCTGTTGGTGTTCACCTTCATGGCGTTTCATAGCTAGTTTAGAATGTAGAGGATTGATGGCATTTTTTAGCAGTTTTCTACCTTTTGTAGTCTTTCCACATTAAATCAAACTCCATTTTCAAAACTTCAGACCATAAACACCAAATTAAATGTGAAAATGAACGTTTTACTTGTCACTGACAAACATTGAAGTTTTGATTGATGGCCTGCGTAACGCTCAGCCGGTCCCCTCCAGGTTCTCTGGATCATACCTTTGGAGTGGCTGCAGTGGACGCTGATCATGGTTGCCATGGTGATCTCTGGTTCGGTCCTGGTGCTAACGTTTTGGCCCGTCGTCCGGGAGGACACCAAGGTGATGGCGGGCGTCACGCTGCTGTCCATCGTGGTCCTGCACACGCTGCTGGCCGTCGGCTGTAAGGTCAGTCTCGCCTCGCCTCGCCTCGCCTCGGCGGTTCAGACTCTCTCAGGACTCAACTGTCTTCCTCGTCCCGCAGCTCTATTTCTTCCAGACCGCCACACGAGACGCCACGCCGACGCCCAGCCCGGCCCAACCCCCGCTGACCACCAGGTCCACCTGAGAGGACGGCGGCTAAACGTTTAATTCTCGTCACACTGAAACTTCTTCTCCTGCTGCACTGAAGCAGCATGAGAGCTTATCTTCTTCAACTGTGAACACATTCTGTGGAAATCTTTTTCAAAGTGGGTAAAAATGGTGGTGAAAGTTACAGAACAGCTGGTGAGGACAAAGAGTTCTGAATGTGTTGCTCTAGAAATAAAGAACCATCACAAGGTAAAATACACATTAGTTAAATTTGTTTAGACAAAAACCAAGGTGAGAACAGTCCGATCAGTTCTGCTGAGTGTGTGTGGGATGTTTGCCATTATTTATTGTTCTTAGCATTTATTTGTGTGTAAACTGTTAAAGCAGTGGAAGTGACCAATGAATCAATAATATCTAAATATTTAAGTTGTAATTCCAGAAATGAAGAATTGAAATGTTTTTGAAGGGGTGGTGGTTCAGTTAATGTTGAGTTTTTCTCTTATTGCATCGGACCGACGGCGGACTGGACCAGACACTTTGTGGTGCGAACAAATGTTTGTTCTTTACTCTGATCCTACTGAGGAACCTGGTTAATAAACATGGATCCTTTCCCTCGTCTCAGCTCTCTGTCCATTCATTCATTCATCTGACAGCTAAACACATGTGAAAACCATAAAACAATGATATATTATTATGAATCCTGCTCAGTTTATTTTCAAGCTTCCGGATGCAAACAGCCATGAAGCACCAGGCCACATGATGGGGATCGAACCGCCAGCCTGCTGATTGGGAGCTGAGCTGCTCTACTATTTAAGACTTATTTTCAATTTCTTTCACAGAAAACAGGCTTTCATTGGGACTTCAATTATGTTCTGTATATATTTTGTAAAAATGTATAAAATACTATGAGACTCACAATCTCAGGGTTTCGTGTCCCACGCCGGGCGCCACCTCCCCGTGGGCTCACCACCACCTTCAGGAAGGTTCTTAATGGGTGCAATGTGATCTGGGTGACGGTGCTCAGACTGACACCCCCGCAACCCGGAAACGGATAAGTGGGAGAAAATGGATGGATAAAATACTTCAAACTGATAAAAGGCAAATTGATTAACATGAATATGAAACTGCTAAAACTGCTCAGTAAAAAAATTATTGCAATAAATGCCCCGCAACTTGTTTATTGATCAGGCTGTTGTGATTCCAGCTTGGGTCTCTGGTCCTTCTGGTCCTTGTCCAGCTGTTTGACCAGGTTCAGCCTGTAACCTTGTCACTGTTAAGAGGATGTGGTTTTCAATATTTCAGGTTCCCCGGGAACCATGTTTGTTACCATTCCAGGCTCAGAATACTCCTCCGCTCCTCTCATGGGGTTCCACAAGGCTCCATTTTAGGGCTTCTGCTTTAGTCACTTTACTTGAGTAACTCTAATTGAGTTTGATGCCGGTTCTTCAGTTTTGGTGGTGATTCTGCTGGTTCTTTAACGTTGGCAATAGTTCATTATCCTCTGAATCGTTACTTTTATCTTCAGAGGATCAATACAATCACCTGTATCAATCAGTGGGAGGCAGTTTTCAGCGATCAGGCTCCTCTCATGTGGAACCAGTTTCCATTAGGGAGGTTAACAGTTTCTACTTTTAAGGTTAGGCTCAAGACTTTTCTATTTAATAAATCTTAATAAGAGCTGATTCATGACACCCTGGACTATTTTCTAATGAAGCTGCTGCAGGTTTAGACTGCTGGGGGACCCACACTGAGATCCTTGTGTCTGGTTCTGCAGGTTTCTTCCTGTTAAAGGGAGTTTAACCATCTCCTGATTGCTCATGTGGAATTATGTTTTCATCTGTAAACAATCCATCAGACGATGGCGTATTTAGCACTACAGGAATAAAACTGAATAGTAGGAGGAGTCAGATTTCACTGGATCAACTCTTCAACCTTTACTTTAATTCTTATTTGTGTCACTTTAAACTTGGAGGGAAGTGTCCTGTTCATAGTTATGAGTGAATAAATGGCTGATTCCTGAGACCCGGTGTAGATAAAACATGATTTCATGAGAAAAAGAACAAACGTCCTCATCAGGTGTGCCCACAGTCTAATAAACTAAACAATAAAAATTACGCCTGATTCCAGAATGGCTCGACCACATTTAATTTGCTTTTCTTTTTTAATTGTTTTTGTGAAACAAAAAAATCCCCAAAAAGACAACAGAAACATTAATCCTACAAAGACATTTTCTTCATCTCTCTTAAATCTTTCTAGCGCTTTAACTTCAAAATTGGTGACACTGGAAGCGATGCATAAATGTGTCAGTCTTTCTTTTTGTGACTGATCAGATGGGATCAGTGTTGTGGGAGGGGCTTCGGAGAATGATATGTTGGATGTGGGGGGGGGGGGGCATGTCGATCCTCTCACACAATAACGTTCAAGTCTCTGCAATAGGCCGCAGTCCAGGGTGGGGGGGGGAGGGGGGTCGACAAGGAGGACAGGAAGTGACCGGTCCATCAGCTGCCTCCACACATCAGTCCAAAGTCCGGAGCAAAGCAGCAGGAGCCGCCGACACGTCTCGGCCTCACGGGACCAACAAGACGCCACTGATCGTCCTCTCAGTGCTGCACCGCGTCCAGGACGGAATATCCTCACGGTGACAAGCTCCTGCAGACCGTATGACGGAGGCCACACCGGCAGGGTCCTCTCCTCCATCCATCCTCTCATTCTGTGCCTAAGCTCAGCTGGAAGTGATGCAAGTAAAACCCACAAAGCAACAATCTCTTTCTGTTCCCTTTGACTGGAGCTCCAACTCCACGACCCCGCCAGAGAAAAGGACCTTCTGATATGTGACCGATCTTCCCTCTGTACAAGGACATTCACAAAGCGTGTGTGTGTGTGTGTGTGTGTGTGTGTGTGGTCATAAAGAGAGAAACTACTACAGCTCGTTTGGGAGGATGAACTACGGTGGCTGAGAGGGACCGAGACCTAAATGAACCTTTTGATCTACGAACTATGAAAGTTACTCTAAAAATCCAGTTCATAAAAACACATGAAATGAAAATGTACAATGCTGAAGATTTGAGATGCCACAGTGAGAAAAACTGGTGATTCATTGCAGGTTAATACTGAAACCTGTTTCCTGTCTAGACACCGTGGTCGTTCATGTGGAGTTGAATCTGTAGATGTTTCAGACGTTGAAGCTCCGATTCGCTCTGATGTTTGACCTTCGCTCACTGAACACATGACGTTAGAACACCGTGGCTTTAAAGCTTTTGAAGGTTCAAATCAAAATATGAAAAGATATGTAAAAGTACAGCTTCCCAGCAGCCAATGAGCATCCACAGTTCTAATTCATGCACTTTAAGACTGAATGACCTCTCTGAACATCTCCTCAGCTGAGATGAGCCACAGTTCCAGGACGCGTGTTGTATCGGACACTAACAAAGCAAAGAACCAAACAAGTGGATTGTTCTCTGGTGACACCCTATAAGAGTTTCTAAACTGGACTAACGGGGAGACATTATTAACAGGAAGCCCCTCGTCCTCAGTGAAGAGCTGCTGCGTTACCGACTGTGAATCACAGAAATATACTTTTATTCAATGAAAGGCGACAACCTTCCTCCCAAAGTTTGATCAGTTGAACTTCAGGAAACCGCAGAATGTCCAGGACGACAAACATTTCCTCCCGTTATTCAAACGCTAGAGCTGGTCTGAAAAGTCCTCCGTGTGCAGACCGGACTACGTGTGAAAACGGAAGCAGAGCAACAACAGTAACACAAGTTCTGTGAGCAGGTGGATGGAAAACATCAGTGCTCCTCTGGCGTGGACGAGAAGAGACGTGGAGACATGAGAAGAGACGAGGAGACAGGTGAAGAGACGAGAAGACACGAGGAGGTGGACTGATGCTGACACGAAGAGACACGAGGAGGCGTGGAGGTGGACTGATGCTGACATGTGGAGACACGAGGAGGCGTGGAGGTGGACTGATGCTGACACGAAGAGACACGAGGAGGCGTGGAGGTGGACTGATGCTGACATGTGGAGACACGAGGAGGCGTGGAGGTGGACTGATGCTGAGATGTGGAGACACGAGGAGGCGTGGAGGTGGACTGATGCTGACACGAGGAGACACGAGGAGGCGTGGAGGTGGACTGATGCTGACATGTGGAGACACGAGAAGGCGTGGCGGTGGACTGAGGAGACACGAGGAGGCGTGGAGGTGGACTGATGCTGACACGAGGAGATACGAGGAGGCGTGGGGGTGGACTGATGCTGACATGTGGAGACACGAAGAAGCACAAGGAGGCGTGGAGGTGGACTGATGCTGACACGAGGAGACACGAGGAGGCGTGGAGGTGGACTGATGCTGACACAAGGAGATATAAGGAGACCCTCAAACATTAACACTTGGGGAGTCATGACACTTTAAAACGTGGAGAAATGGAGGGATGAAGATAGACATGGAGGAGGAGGAGGGTGGCGAGCAGTAATGATCCTGTTGGGGGTAAAAAGAGGCTCTGAGCAAGACAAGAGTCTGGACGGATACATGGGCATTCAGCCGTTCATCTAGTGATGGAACATTGAAGAAGAAGCTGGCAGAAAGGGGAGGACGTGCAGGAGCTGCACAAGGTTTTGGTTTTCTGGATTTGGCTGCAGTTTGGGGGGTCAGTCCAGTTTAAAGGGCGGGAGGGGGGTCGGGTCAGGGGATCTCTTGTCATGCGGGGGCGTGAGGTCAAAGAGGTCTTTGTGAGGTCTTCATTTTAACTGCCGTAATGCATGGTGTTGCTGGGGATGACCATGGGCGAGGCCATGGAGATGGCAGCACCCCCCATGGTGAACTGGTTGGTGACGGGATAGTAAGTACCACTGCTGCTGGGCCCGGACTGACCTGTTGTGGCCCCTGGAACAGGAAGAGACCGGTGAGCTGACAGGTCGCACGCACACACAGTTTAAGTGAGCTGAGCATCGTTTACTCACCCTGAACGATGCCAGTGCTCATGATGGAGCCCATCCGGGAATGAGTGTGGTTTACAATCCCAGTGTTCACTGCAACCAATCAGAAGACACACGCATGATAAATACACACACTTATGTAGGAACTGTTAATGTGTGTGTGCTCCTCCTCTCGTCTTTTATTTCAGCTGTGCCTTGTTTTTATTTTGTTTATCTTGATTTTTGTTCTTCTGACTTCTGTACCATCGACACCAAGTTTTTGTGTAGGGTGCAGTGAGTGTGTACATGCAGTGTGTGTGTAGGGTGCAGTGTGTGTTGGATGCAGTGTGTGTGTGTGTGTGTAGGGTGCAGTGTGGCTGTATGTAGGGTGCAGTGTGTGTACGGCATAGTGTGTGTATGGTGCAGTGTATAGGATGCAGTGTGGGTGGGTGAAGAGTGCAGTGTGTGTGTGTGTGTGTGTGTGTGTGTGTGTGTGTGTGTGTGTGTGTGTGTGTGTGTGTGTGTGTGTGTGTGTGTGTGTAGGGTGCAGTGTGTGTGTGTGTGTGTGTGTGTCTGTCGGGTGCAGTGTGTGTGTAGGATGCAGTGTGTGTAGAGTGCAGTGTGTGTAGGGTGTAGTGTGTGTAGAGACCTGTGTGTGTGTGTGTGTGTGTGTGTGTGTGTGTGTGTGTGTGTAGGGTGCAGTATGTGTCGGGTGCAGGAGGAGTGGTGGCCCTACCCAGGGGGATGAGGTTGTTGTGAGACACTGGTGGGCCGCTGCCGATGACTGTGCTGAGGTCATAAGCTGCAGGCATCCCTGAAGAGCAGAGACAGAGACAGAGACACAGCAGTCACACCAACATCTCACCAGCGTTTGAACACGACACACAGCCGACATCAACGGCAGGAGCAGCTGTGGTTTGTGTTCCAGTGTGGAGCTGAGGCGGACGATCACCGACCCAGGTCTTCACACTGACATTTCACTGCAAGAGAAGCTCTCCTGTCAGTTTACACCTCAGGACTTCTGAGCTCCAAACCCAAGAACAAAGGCTCTTTTTGGTTGAACCTAAAACCAACTGGAAAACTTATTTCATCAAATCTGGAGACAACAGGACAGAAGTCAGAAGAACAAAAATCAAGAAAAATGATTGAAAACCACGTCGTTTGTCCTCATCACGACTTCTGCAGCCCGTCTGGCATCAGACACATCCTGTTGGTGAGAAGAGTCGCTGATGGACGGGGAAGTGGGCGGCTCAGTGTGTGTGTGTTCACCTGATACAGGCATCCCCTGACTCATGTTGTAGGCAGCCCCTGTGTTCCACATATTCTCAGAAGGGGAGGTGTAGTGTGAGCCGGGAGGGGGGTTGGGGGTAGTGCCTGTGTACCTGCAGAGGCAGACGGACCCGGTTGGAAACAGGACACACACACCACTACACAAAACAGCTGGAGAGTGTGTGTGTGTGTGTGTGTGTGTGTGTGTGTGTGTGTGTGTGTGTGTGTGTGTGTGTGTGTGTGTGTGTGTGTGTGTGTGTGTGTGTGAGAGAAGGAGACCTGGACCAAAGTGGCAACACACTCACCTGAAAAAGGGGTTCTTCAAGTCCAGGAGGTTACTGGACTTTGATCCTGTCTGGTCCACCTGGGCAACAATACTGATGTCATAGCTCTGTCTGTGGGTGGACAGACAAAGACACAGACAAAGACACAGACACACACAGGCACACACAGGCACACAGGCACACAGGCACACACACACACACACACACACACACACACACACACACACACACACACACACACACACACACACACACACACACACACACACACACACACACACACACACACACACACACACACACACACACACACACACACACACACACACACACACACGTGTTACAAAACCTGCATGTTTGCCTGCCGATGAAAGATTTCATTTTATTGTGGATTTTAAGTAACAACTCTTGTCTTATTTCTTCACGTGTCAAATGTTTGGTTCATAAAAAAATAAGCACATTTGTTATTTCTTTGTAGTTATGATATGTGTCAATGCTGTTGGAAAGCAGGTTTCATTTAAACTGAGAAACATTCGGGGTGCTATCAACGGATGTGCAGGACGTCAGAGTGGAATTCTTGTTTTATATTTTCTTGAACGATGTTTTGTTCCATCGGTACATCACCACAGAGCCAATAAGAAAAGGCAGCCTACCTCTTGTTGGCCACCAGCACCGCCGTGCCGGACAGCGTGTCCCCGGCCTTAGTGAAGAGAGGCGACTGCAGCAGGCAGCGGACCTGGTACCAGTGGGTGAGGGGCTCCGTGGGGGCAGTGGACAGCCATATTGTCATCCTGGAGAGGAGGGGGGATTTGTCAGCTGTTCCATCAAGAGTCAGTTACACATATTTACAGCTCTCTGCCTAAATCCACATGTCCTGAGCTCATGTTGTCAGTCTGCCTGCACTACAGCCAACCCAACAGGGGGTGCTCTGTGGTGTTTGCTGCACATAACCAAGCAGGCATGCAGGAAACAGGCACAACTGCAGACTGACTCAGCTGAAATCTCTCATGTGGCGTCATCTTCCTGAGCACTCTGTGGTCTGGGTGGCAGGATTCCATTTCTCCGACATTCCAACACATCAATCAGCAGGAACAGTGAAAGTCACTCATTCGGCCAGGACCATGAAGCAGCTGTGACTCACTTCACTGCCTCTCATCTTCTAGATTTGAACTCAGTGGATGCAGTAAATGCTTTGGACTGCGTTGCTTTCAGCTCATCTTCTTTTGACTTACACTGATCCCATGAACGCCACGTCAAACCAGAAAGCCAAGCCGTGCACCAGACCAGAGTGCATCATGTGGAACTTAAAGGGAATCTCTATCCTGCAAGAAAAAACACAAAGATCAAATCAGTTACAAAAATGTGCTTTTCCAATCACACAGGTTGGGTTTTATGAAGAGTAACTTTGGTTTTAGACGTTCACTGGTTATATTTCATGTTAAGATCTAGTCACATGTCAAACAATGTACTAAAATAATAACAACTAATCTTTCAGTTCCTCAGTGCTCTTCAGACAGAATGGACAATGAAAATTCTATCTATAAGGAATAAAATTGAAGACTCACTGCCTAAAGCTGTCACAGACCGATCAATCACATCTTCAGATCTCAGTAGAACCTGATTTCCAGTTTATAGAGCTCTGAGTTCTCCTCAATCGTGGCTTCATCTAAACCAACAACTTGTCTGTTGGATCCAATCCAGACTAAACTGTTCAAAGACATTTTCCCCCTCATTAGAAATCAATACTAGATCAGATCAACTTTAATAACATGATATGTACCAGAAGCCTATATTTGCTGTCGTTAAACCTCTTCTTAGAAAAACCCACCACTGTTGATCCAGGTGTTTTAGCAAGTTACAGGCCAAAATCCAACCTTCCCTTTATTTCTAAAAATCTAGAAAAAGTTGTTGCAAGTCACTGAGGGACCATTTATGTACTTGATGACCTGTTTGAGTGTTTCCAGTCAGGCTTTAGATTCATCATAGCACAGAGATAACATCAGAGTTATTAATGTTCTCATGGCCTCAGACAAAGGACTGGTCTCTGTTCTGGTCCTGTTAGATCTCAATGCTGCTTTTGATACTGTTGATCAGAACATCCTGATGCAGAGACGGGAACATTTCATCAGGCTTAAAGGTTCAGAAGGTTTATATTTATCAGACAGGTTCCACTTCCTTCAGGTTGATGACTCTTCAGCTCAGACTGAAGTTAAACATGGAGTTCCACCTGGTTCTGTTCAGGTCCTATACTTTTCACTTTGTACATGCTTCCTGTAGGGAATATTACTAGGGAACGTTCCATTAACTTCCACTGTTATGCAGATGATAAACAAATCTATTTATCAATGAAACCAGGTGATACTGATCAACTTGTTCAACTAGAAGTTTGTCTTAAAGACTTTAAAGTCTTGATGAGCTGTAATTCTCTGATTCTGAACTCAGATACAACCGAGGTTATATTTGGCCCAAAACATCTGAGAGAGAAATGATCTAAACATCTTGTAACACTGGATGGTATTACTTTGACCCCTGGTACCACTGTGAGGAACCTGGGAGTTACGAGCATTTACTCTTAGCATTTACCGTTATGGTCTTTAATTTTCCACAAAACACACTCCATGTAAAAATAAACAAAAAGCATGTAATGACTATCAAGGTGTTTTAAGATGGACAGTGTCTTATAAGAAATACTTAATGCAATGCAGTAAATTTCTGCTGGTGGTATCGTAGATGGACGATCAAAGCAGCTTCCAAAATGTACTCCGTATGGATGTGGAGCAGTTTACTAAATAGCAGTAGCCGTAGGTCACAGCATTAGTCACGATCACCCCAAATATCTCACTCCGTCTTAATGTCATCACAAGTTGTTTTTGGTTGCAAGACCAGGACAACGGTCGTCCTGGAAACAGTCTCCCAGTGCAATGTAGGACCACCGATTTAGAGCCAAGACCAAAGACGTGGTCACGATTGCAATCTTGCGTCTGGGAAAGCTGTCGTGGCTTTTAGAAAGGCAGGCACACTCTACTTTTAAGGCAAGGCTTAATACAGCTTACAGTTAGGGCGGGTTCAGGCACAATATGGTGAAGGTGTGTTCGAAGATTAGTGGACTTCCTGCTGAGCAGTGTGTTCTGAGTAGCAGGCTTGTGGCCAGTCTCCTCGACTCTCAGTGTCTCAACACAGGCGCTGTTCCCTGCATCTGGTTCTGCTGTCCAGCACGTACGACCCAATGAAGGAGAGCGACCTTTGTCCCCAGTGCTGCTCTCCTCCTGAACTTTAAGGGGTTACAATAACCTCAAGCTCTGTGCAACAGTGTCTCATGTGCAACATCACAATGGCCTTGCACAACTATTTAGTTAGACACATACTTTTACCTTCACACTGTACAATATTATCACTCTGCCTATTCTGCCGTTTTAATTGCTTCTTCCATATATATATATATATATATATATATACATACATACACACACACACACACACAAAATACTGCCTTAATCACCTTCGCAGCAGCAGCTACTCACACTTACTAAATTAGTTACTTAAATGGATGTCAGTTAAACGCAGGTCAAATCTCCTCATTTAAAACAGGACCTCAAACAAAATTCATTAAGTTACTCAAGAAAATACCAGAATAGTGTCCTTTCTTTTTTTCTAAAGAGTCTGGATCATTGAGCAATGATGAAACAAATGTCCAGTTTCTGGGAGGTTTCTTCAAACACACCTGTAAAGATCCTCTTCTTTGGCCTCCAGGAAGTTGACTGTGTATTTGACTGACTTGGCCATCAGAATACGGATATCGAATGTGTCCTGGAGGGAAAAGAACAGCAACACTTAACACTCACTCACGTCTGTCACTTTGAAATCTGAGGCAGACCAACTCCGCATCACTCACCACGATTGGCTGACGGAAATATTCGTCCACTGCTGCCCCCCGCAGGGCAGAGAGGTCAACACCGTGGAAGGACGGCTGGTACCTGCGGGCAAAATACAACTGATGAAGACTGGAGTTCCAGGTGGTTCTGTTTTAAGCCTGTTGCATAGTTTAGCAAATAAAACATTCCATCTTCAGTCATGTGACTCTGCAGGACACCGACGAGCAGAACAGCTCTTCAGGGTTCATTTCCACTATTTAACATTGAAAGCTTCTGTGTACGTGTCCAGTTACAAGTCAACTCTTTGAAAAGGGACGAAATAGTTTAGAGTTTAAAACTTGTATCGACACGTTTGTTGTACTTGTGACTTTAATATGATGAGAGATTTTACTTTCTTGGTCTTCAACATTTATTGGTATAATCATGGGCATCAATACAATCGTTGGTTCACAAATTATAGAATAAAGTAATCCCATCACTGGATTTTATAATAACATCATTTGAAACTTTGATTTCCAAGCCGCGATGTAGTTTGTAAAAAGAACGTTTTAGTTGTGACAAACTACGTCTGCCAAATTCAGCAATAAAACTGATTAAACATAATTTAATCAGTCTGGACGATCAAGGAAAATGAAAGTTTGTATGATGGTGAAAAAAAATTATCCTGAGCACTTCCTAAACAATGACTTTACTCTAAATGTTTGTACTTCAACCTTAAAATGCTAAAGAGAAAGAAAGAAAAAAGTTGAGTTCTCTCTCTCTGCTGACGCAGCTTCAACTTCACTGAACCAACTAACGGTTCAACCATTGAGTCCTTCAGCCAAACGTTCTCTTACCAGAAGTTAGCCTTGGTGAACTGTTCCATGTAGAGCTGCTCGTCTGTGAAGGGAGCCAGGTGGACGTCTCCAATGGTGGGGAACATTTTACCTGAAACACACACACAGTTTTCAGACGGTTCATGTTTCTGGCTTCTAAATTAATTCAATTCTGTTGTTCGATCTCCATTCGCGCACCTTTTGTATCTGGCTATCTGACTTGACAAATAATAGTCAGGATCAGGTCGCATTAAAAATTAATTTCTGATGTTCCCACATGTTTCTGTAAATCTGCAACATGAGCAGAAGTACTGTGGTAACAAAGGAGACGTGCTGAACATGTGCAGGTGCGAGGTCATTCATTGATTGTCTCCACATCCTGCCTGCTCTCAGTGGACAGCCACTGCTCCACTCCAAGTCACTCCAATGTTTGTGTGAATGTGAGGATGTGAAGTGTACAGAGAGAAATTAAAATCAGTTCACCGTTCAGCCTTTGTCACATTGTGTGAACAAACAGAACAAATGTTCTGGAACACAAACATGTTGTCAGCGTCACTCAGAGCAAATCAAGAAGGTGAACATCAGCTGAGCTCCTAAACACTGAAACCCATCCAAACCTGCTCTAAGTTTAATGAGCATTCCTCTCGTCCCCGCCAGCTTACCGTTGGTCTTGAGAAACTTCTTGGCGTGCAGGTAGCTCTCCAGCATGCGCTCATTAAACAGCATGTAGCCCATGGGTTCTGAGATGATGATGTCCACCTGTTCAGGTAGTGTCACCTCCTCCACCTTCCCTGGGATGACCACCACACGCTCTCCCAGACGGTTACTGTTCACCAGCACCTGCAGACACATCACGCCTGGTTGACACGCAGCTCTGCAGCCACACCACTCTGCAGCCACACCACTCTGCAGCCGCTCTGTATCGGCTCCCTCAAGCTTTCGACAGCCAAACTGTTAATTTAATCTCAGTTTAAATCATCTCTTATCTGACATCTTGAGGGGATAAATGTGACATTTAAATGAAAATGTTTGAGTTTGTCACCTTAAGCGTGTTCAGCTGCACTTTGCAGCAGAAGGAAAACCTCAACACATCCAAAACAGGCACTCGGTAGAGCGCATACCATCGCCAACGCCACATTTTACTGCAGGAACTGCATATGCAGTATGTCGGACCCTATTGTTCCAGATCTGTACAAGTTTATACCTGTAATCTTTATTTTAGACATTAACTATATCGACAGAAATGTTTGTATTAATCATAAAGGCTATAATTACCATGAGACTCCACAACATCACATCTGTGTGTGTTTGTATGTTTTAGGTGATCAGATGTGTTGAGTCCCGACGCAGAATGTTTACATTTGTCAGTATCATGCGTTTCGTGCTAACCACTTGAGACTGGATTGTGTTACTTCCACAACGCCACTTCTACTAAATGGCCCGGCGTGCAGGTATGAGTCATCCTGCTTGTGCTGGACGGTATCCTCTGCCCAGGCCGCGATAAGGTACTGTGTCTCTGCAGGCCCCCACACACATACGTCCAAAGTTTCTTTGGAAAGTTTTAAAGACTCAGTATAACTCAGATCGACACATTCTTTTAAACGAAAACACAGCATGGACTGATGATGTTTAAGTTTTAGGTATGAGGTATTTTCCTGCGACGCCACCGTCCTGGGACGCTTCCCAGAACATGCTGTTTACAGTACAAAGTCTCTGTGGTCAGATGCTGCCTGACCACCTCCAGCGAAGTGATTTGAGCGAAAGCGGTTTGATGCCTGTTAACACTCGTTTTTAGGGCTTGCTTCATGTGATCTGATCACCAGAAACGCATGGTAATGCCAGAGGCCTGTACTACGACGCTGGATTTTCTCTTATCAAGGTAACTTCAGGATTAATCCTGGGTTTTCCGTACTACGACACTCGCTCACTCCTCACCGCGATAAATCACCCCTTCAACTTACGCTGAACGTCCAACCCTCCCCGGCTCTTGGAAAATGACCTGCTCATTTTTGAATGATGATTGGTGTACAGATTCAACGCTGAGCTGCAGCTGAGGGGAGAAATTAATTTAGAGTGATCTTTTTGAATTAATAAAAGAAATCCTGGTCACTGAGGCTTTGAAGGGTGTTCTTGTTCTTGACTTGTTCCTAGTCTGTTTAGCTCCACGAAGGTTGATCTGGAATTATTACGTTGATTTGATTTGATTTATTTATTTCGAATGAAGGAGCAATTAAAATTTAAATGAAACAAATGGAAAAGAAAAAATTCAATAAAAATAACTAAAAAGCCAATTTCAACGTAATGCCATTAACATCTGCGAGATTTACATTCTCCTTCCTCATTTTGTTTTGTTTAGTTATTTTATTGGATTTTGTATTTGTCAATGGGTGAAGAATGGGTGTAGGACTTGACAAGCCCAGCCTTCTTCCGATCCCTTTTTGAACAAGTCAAATGTGTATTATATTGAAATCGAAAATTGAAAATTTATTTGTGTTTTTTTCCCCATCTGTTTCATCTAATTTTAATCGTTACTTCGTTTAAAATAAATCAATCAAATCAAATAATTTCTGTACTTTTCAAAGTTAATGATCACACCTGACAGAACTGCAGAAACACTCATTTATGTGATGAATTAATATTCCAGCACTAAACACAAAAGAAACTCAGCCTCAAAACAACTGGATGCAAAATCTAAATTTAGAGAAGATCAGTGAGGAAGTTCAGTCTGACACATTTCTGCTGTACTGAAGTGAAACTGAGTGATCACAGTCCGTTTATACTGTTCAATGAATTGATATCGTATTATCTCATAAAGTCACGCACTAACAAGTCAGGAATGTTCTGGCTTTGGCTGCAGCAGCAGTGTTGCTCTTAGCCTGATGGACGTGTTTTAATTCTTCATATTCTCTGAGAATAACTGCTCCTTCAGTAATCTGTATACTGCTCTGCAGGATTTCTCCGTGTGTGTGTGATTGGTCAGACACTGCAAACTCCGCCCCTTTCATGTGAACGCACACACCTAGGTCTGGGTTGAACCGGCGAGTTGATAACCTGCTTGGTAGTAACGGTGATCAGGATCCAACGTGTCTGGATTAGTCAACCAGGAAACAGAGATCCTGGATATGTTTATCACGGGTCGTAGTGCAGGCCTCTACTGTAACAGGTCGTGTGTGTGTGTGTGTGTGTGTGTGTGTGTGTGTGTGTGTGGGTGTGTGTGTGTGTGTGCACGCGATGTGTGTACATACCTCAGCGTGCTGAGCCATGGTGCTCGCCTCCACTGCGTACACTTTCCTGGCTCCAGCCTGAGCTGCAAAGAAGGAGAGGATCCCCGATCCACAGCCCACATCCAGAACCACCTGCAGGACACATCAAATGCTCAAGGACTGGCGACGTATCACAGATAAAAAAAAAAATACACGTTGAAAGGTAAAAATAACATTCAGACATCCAGTCACTGACCGGAATGTCTGTGACACATGTTACAAGATGCTAAATCAACAGTGAGTTTAATCTGCGAGTGTGTGACAGCACTTAATATCGACTACAGGATCTCAAACAGGGAACCTCTGCTCATCAGATATCAAACACAAAACTGCTAGACTAGATCAAATGTTCATGAGCAGAAAATTCTAATATGTTTGAGCTTCTATTCGTAACGGATTCAGTCATTTCATGGTTTGACTTGGAAGAGACTGTTAGTCTATGTTGCAGTAATTGTACAAAATATCATTACAGCTGGAAGCATTCGTCTCCCTTCAGATGAACTGGGGGAAGGTTTTACAGACGAGTGTTTTAATGTCCTTCCATGATGAAATGAGTCCAGTGAAAACGTGCTCTGACACATGCACAGTCCTGTGAGGTTACCTTGTCCTTGAAGTCACTGTGGTTCTGGAGAATAGCCCGCTGATAAGTACCTGTCCGAACATAGTCCTGCATCATGTTCTGTTGCTGAGAGAGGTAGCCATAAAACTGCAAGGTCACAGGAGAAGAGTTACACACATTCAATATTGTGTGAGCCAGTTACAGACAAACTCCAGAAATGAAGAAACATTTTGGAAGTTAAATCAGGACGACTGTGGGTCAGTGTGGTGGACAGACGGGATGTCAGGAAATCTGGAAGAACCAGAGCAGACGTCAGTCTCATGGACATCTGCAGGCGTTTGAGAACAATACACATTTCAATTCTTTCCTCAAAAGTCACCGCAGTTACTCAGGCTATGTTTACATCACAATAGAAAATGAGTGCAACAGCAAATACTTTGTCGTTTTTGGAGGTCTGTTTACACGACAGCAGAGCTCAGAGTCCCTGCAACTGTCACTTTTCCATCCCAGCGCCCAAGGTGGAACTTTTCTTTGACGCTCGATTCGCCACTGCAGAAACAGCCAGAGGCTAAGGAACTCTGTTACTGCGCATGCGCACCTCCGCCATGGTAAATAGTTACTCTTCTCATGCGTGAGTAACTAACATGGCGGCGTTCGTAGTTGCGCGACTCCCAGTCCCGATTCTACTTTTATAGTTGAGATTCACCGCTAATAGCATCCGATTTGTCCATTCAATCGTCGGGTACTCTCCTTTGTGTTAACGTTTACAGCTTATTGTTCTCTGCACACATGAATGTGTGGTTTCATTATAAAAACAACAGCGCCCCCTCGTGGCCTGGCATGCTAACTCCATTGTTTTTAGTGTCTCTGCCTTTGCCGTGCAAATGCAAAAGTTTTCTGAAATCAACAAGGCCTTGTCACATAGGAGGTTGGCTTGTAAAAACGGGCCTAAGTGAATTCAAAAGCAAACTGCCCCCTACTGTTTAAAAAGTGTATCCCGATACAAATTTTGCTGTAGCGATTTAAATCCTTATCTATATATATATACCTACCTATCTTTTTAGATCGCTATTAAACACATTTCAGTCTGTTACGATGTGTGTATAGTGTAAATGTTTACAGCACAATGACATTACATTATTTAACACATCTTGCAGCTTTTCTCCATTATGAACTGCACCTGAATACATTTGAAAAATTCCACTGGGGCACAAAATGGCTCACACGGCAGCGTTCGACTTAAGTTTTCCTCCAGTTAGAATACAGCAAAACATATTTGGCAAAGGTGATACAGCCCAGCTCACACTCCATGTACCATTGATTGTCAGTGTTTTGTCACTGTGAGCAGTTTTACTTGTGGTCTGGTTCTTCAGATGGATCACGTCACGTTTTCCCGACTGTAAAGTGTGAATGTTCACGTGCTCACCTGGAAATACTGTACAGCAGAGGACTCCTCTGTTCTGTCACTGAACACCGAGTGCTCGCCTAGATGTCCACGACAATTCTTCAAGAGGTTGTAAAAAGACTGAAAGTCTGAAGCAGAGAGCAAACATACAGTTCAAGCATCTCAGCAACACTAAAAAAAATAAAACAGATGAACCAGCTTCTTAGCTTTTTTTCCTGGAGCTTTGTTCCAAGAATTCCCCCCAGGGGTTAATAAAAACATTTCTATTCTGTGGCATTACAATACAATGATTTGCAACTTTCAACAGTATTGTAATGACTTTGGAATTTCTTGTATAGAGAATAGAAAAGGTCTTAAATTCAGTACTTTTGTTCTCAGGATCTGGACTTTAACTTAGAAAATAGTTTGAATTAAAAAACGGGACGTTTTGTTTTCCGATGGACGGCGTAGTGCACATCTGTATATTTATCGTATGGAACAGTCAAACTTGTGAAAAGTGTATTAATTTAAGGACTCAGTACTTTGTCAGCGCCTCCACTGAGATATTATTAATTAGGGAACCTTTTGAGTCTTTTGATGCCACTCTCAGCATTTCTTTTAAAACATGTTGCTGGAATCACAAAGGAAAGTTTTTCTTCATATAAAACATAATCGATGTTATTTATAGGATGGTGCGTCTGTAGTGACAGTCTGGTACCTGCTGGCGAGGAGAACTGCAGCAGGACGCTGTTACAACCCAGAGTGATGATGAACGACTGCTTCCCCACACGGCTGCACTCTGTGTCTCTGGAAACGGAACACTTGAACACACTCGCCTCCTCTCCTGCAAAAAGATAGAGGGAACTGAAGAATTCAGGACATAATACAAGTCTGCACAGAACATGGACTGAAGAGCCTGAAGAACAGCGAGGCCGCCTGCTTTCAGTTGCTTTATCTCCCTCTGCTGCACTAATATCAACTTTCATTATATTTTATTATAAAACTTAATGATATCTATTCATAAATGGATTTGCCTTATATAGGACTTTCTACTGCTTGAGGAGCCCCCAAAGGGCTTTACACTGTTACACAAAGTCAATCACATTCACCCAGGCGGCTGCCATGCGAGGTCCAGCCATTGGGAGCAGTTTGGGGTTCAGTCTCTTGCTCAAGGACGCTTGGGCATGTGCATGGGGGAGATGGGAATCAAACCTGCGACCTTCCCATTGCCAGATGACCACTCTACCGGCGAAGCCACAGCCACCACATATCCATATTACCAAACAAATGTGTATGTCTCCTACTGCTGCTTGATAGTTATCAAATTAATCACCATCTCCATCTAAACATTCAGAACACAGACTGAACTGTGATACTGTGAATTCATGCTGATTGTCAATACATGTCCAAGCAGACTTTACTTACACTTACTTACATGCATTTTTTTTAGCTGCACTGTGAGCAACACATCAAACATAAACTGTAAATACAAAAACACATGTTCGAGAGAGTAAATCATTAAGAGCAGTTTTAGTTTAATAATATAACTAAAGGAGCAAGTACCTTAAAAGAAACTATAAACCTTCACACTGCAGCCATGAGGTTTAAATGTTTCAAGTAAAAATATTGTTCAAAAATTTCAAGTGAGGAAATCAGAAACCTGTTGCAGGTCTAAAGTGACCGACGTTTAATGAGCAGGTACAACCTGCAGGAATAAAAACTATTTAATGAGCATATTCACACGGAGATGAGAAAAACCAGTGTAAAAGGCGACAGGCTGCTCTTCCATGTAACTCTGAAAACGCTGCCTTCAGTCCTGATCCCTCCACACCGGCTGCTCTTCATACTCTGGCTTCACCAGCTGATTTTTAGTTGAGTTTTTTTAACAACTCTCAACCTTTGACCCAGCTTGAGACTTTGCTCATTTTTTATCGTTTTATTGTTTTGCTTCAATTGAATGTATTTTACTGCCTGTTATGTGTGTGAAGAAGCTTCAGACGGCTGCTTTTTGTTTGTGTTTGTTGAGGCTGGTTTCAGTTCAGGAGACGGTTCATGACGGGTTTCAAGGCATCGATCCCACAATTTTTTTAAATGAAACTTTCCAGTTTCATTGGAAAATGAAACTCCTGTGTCTGGACGGCTCCTCCTTTATGGGCAGAGAGTCGATTAAGCACTTGATGTGAACCAGGTGCACTGCCTCACCTCTCTGCCACACATGTATACATACTATACTACTAGGGGTGCACCAGTACAAGTCGGCCACGTTTCTGTCTGAAGCTCAGGTTTTGGGCCACAGTTTCAGTTTGTGTTAAGGCTCCCACAAACTGTGCCATTTTCAGCCATCTGAGACAAAAGAATGGATCGTGCAAGAATCGACATAAAAATGTACTTTATGTTGAGATTATAGTAATTTTTCTGTACTAATTGTTTGATTTTGCAAAATTAAATAAAAGTTTCATGATGTTAACTGTGCGCCACAACAAAGAAAAACTTTCAAGAGCAACTTTAAAGGTTATTATAGCAATATTTTACTGGTCCAACCCACTCAAGATGAAACTCGACTGTATGTGGCCCCTGAAGTCACATTCTATTTAGTATTTATTTTGTATACATCTTTGTTTATATTATATACATGTATACATCTTTATATTGGTTCAGTTATGTGCTTTTAAATAAGTATATTTCTTCCATAACATATTTGGTGGTTGGTTCATTCAATATCAACTGGCCCTACAATTGATCACATATCACAATGTAGTATTTAGTAGTCTACATTGCATTAGAATGCACCATTTAAGGTCTGTTTTTGTTTTAGAATTCCTCCAGGGGAGGCCCCCCCGGACACCCCTCTTTTTTGCTCTACTTATTGTTGTTTTTACATTAACTTGATTTTATTTTACGATAGTATAGTAATAACAAAAAATATATCCATACATTTCACCAGCAATGCTTCAGATCATGTTTGGCGCACACAGAATGAAGAAATGAAACTGCTCGTCTTTGTGTCTTTTGAACAGATGGACTCGGTTTTGGTCGTTTTCCATGACAATAGAGTTCCACCTCAGTATGGGTGGAGACGCAAGGCAAACCAAGAGAGCCAGAGAAGGGTGCGGGCGGCAGGAAGAAACACTCTGGAGAAGTACAGGCCAACTGGGGAAGCCGTACCACAGTATCAAGCTGAACATGACAGGATGCAAACTAGACCACATATGATGGTAAGCTAATGGTAGCTCATGCCAGTTTGTGTGCTCGACTCGGCTCGCTTGGAACCCCGGCCGAGTAGGTACTAGAAAAATACCTGGTACAAGGTACTAACGCGTAATGGTAAAAGTCGATTAGGTGCGAGTGGAAAAGCACCAAAACACTCAGTTACCCTCACAGACTAGGCTTTTGTGCAAAGTATCTGTATCATACTGGTTTCAGCAAATACCAGCAATAATACCAAATCAGAAAGAGGATCAGAGGAATCACACATCACTACTGATTATTACAGGGCCTCTGCAGTAAGATTATAGTATAATCGGTGTGTCAGGAACTTTCTCAGGGCACTGTTGGGCTGTAAAAAATAAAACCCCTATCATAGTACTATATCCCTGAATTAACCCTGAAGTTAAATCACTCAACTGAAATCCAACATCAGAGGTTAAGCCTCCGGTCTTGAAGAATAACAACAGAAGTTTGACAGTAAAATATGAAAACTAGTAATAATATGCACTGTGTATGTAAACAGCAGCAGAAAGAAAATGACATCATATTTTTCAATTCACATCAAAACTCCAAATCCTGAGAGTAAATCAAAGAATAAGAGAATGAAATTTCGCTGTGAAATTAAATTATTTCCCTGAGCAGGGAAACATGGCGGCTATGCAGCTGGCTCACTGTGATCTCGTAGAGCGGCCTGAGATAATCCCACCTCCACCGAGGGATTAAGAGCAGCCTTTGGATTTAAAGCGGGGCATTTTCTGGGAAAAGAGCCAACCACGCAACCTGGAGACTTCTCTGGTCTGGGACAGGGACACCAGGGAAGCAACGGATCTCAGTAAAATTAGTAACTGTTTGGTTTGCCCTGCGTGGTTTCAATACGCCTGAAGACGTCGGTTTTTCGGTTTTCCCATTAATTTTGCATTCATGCTTTACAGTTCAAACCAACATGGCGGCTCGGTCACAAACTTCTTCTATTATTACTATAACATTTGAAAGCGAGAAATAAGCTGTGCTGTTGATTGATTTCTCTACAGCTAATTTAAATGTTTTATGAAAGTTACGCGATGCGCCGGACCTCCGATCTGCTGCAGAATATGGACCACAGGTTAATTTTCCCAGGGATCCATATACAATACTACACCAGCTTCAAACCAATCTCCGGCGTGGAAACATTCTGGTTTTGCTGTCGAGTACACAGATAAGGAAGTGAAAATGGGTAACAGGAATTTCACCGTCTGCAAATGTTACTTAAAACATGCTGCATATATAAAAAGGCAAATACGAGCAATATGAGCATCTCCAGTGCGGGCGAATTGCTGTAACACTTTCTGACAGTCAAGGACTCGAGAAGGTAACACCAGAGAAAAAAACAACCGTCGACTGAAAACGATTTTCAACCGATCAAAAGTGCCACCTCAAAAAAACATGTTCTCTTCATGCACAGAACCCGAACAGAACCTCACTTCCTCCACAAATATTTTCATGAAAAGAAAGGTTTATTAAAACTTGTTGCACTCCACCATAGCTGGCCAGCTTAAACAATCCGAGGTCATCTGTTCGGTCAAGCTCTTCGATGATGAAAAACAAAGACGTTGTTTTGGCTGACGAGAGGAGACGAGATGAAAATGTTAGGGGGTTGGCTTGAGAACTGTCAAAATGTGCCGCATTTCCTCCAACTGCTCGCACAATCCGTCTGATAAACACTGAAAATTTCAGCAACACACCTGCATCCTGTCCATGTTTGGTCAAATCCACCACCAGGCAGCCACACACTCGGTTAATGGACCATGGCGACATCAGAACATGGGATTGGTGGGTGGAAAAGACGTGATGATTTACATTATTTATTATTCATTTAGAATCCAGCAGAAAATAAAACGGAAAGCCATGTAGTGGAAGGCAATGATATGATAAGATAATATAAAATATATATATTAGGGATGTCCCGATCACACTTTTTTGCCCCCGATACCGATCCGATTTTTCAGAATTGAGTATCGGCCGATACCAATACTTTCCCGATCCGATACTCACGTTGCTATTGCAAATATACTCAATCGTCTATTTTTGGAGCAACTAAGATGTCTGAAGCTAAAAGCACTATTGGCAGAAGCTTTGTTTAGCTAGAAATTATTGTAAAACTCACTTATTGAATCAAAATTCTTCTCTTTCTCTTTAGTAGTTGTTGTAAACTGAGGGTACATCCACACGACGAAAAAACGATCTTTGTCCTCCATGGCCTTCTCCCAAAAAACCGTCCACACCTCACTATGAACACGGCTCAACGCGAGGCTTCAGGGCATGTAGTACACATGCCAGGCCTTTAGGGGCGCTGTGACTCACCAAACACAATAAAAAAGCAGAAGACAGACCACATAGAAATTTAGAAGTAGACTTCTGCACATAAACACATAAACCACTATATATAACTCTAGTTTTATAGGTCTATGGCCCCGCTCCACCTGCTTCTAGCTTCTGCAGCTCCACCGGAGCTTCTAGTCCCTGATTGCTGTGGTTATCAGGTGACGTAGTGGACCACGTTTTTTTTTTTTTTTGAGATCGGCGGGGTGATCGACTGGATTTTCCGATCCCCGATCACTCACAAATCACTAATATCGGCCACGATCCGATATTAGTGATCTACCGATCGGATCGGGACATCCCCAATTAATATATATATATATATATATATATATATATATATATAGTATAGTGAAACCTGGTAGTCGAAAGAACAGCATGCAGTCAAGTATCCCAGCAGCCTTGGGAGTAGGATCCCAATACAGGTTAGACTCCCAGGACCAGATTGGACACACTGGCCTTCTTGCTTGCACAGTTGAGGATGACGATTTCAAATTCACGATTGAGGCCTTTGACAAGAGACTGACTGGGGCAGAGAGGTGATTAAGCTCTGATGAGAATCAGGTGTGCGGCCTCACCTCTCTGCCCATAAAGGAGGAGCCGCCCAGACACCCAGGAGTGACAGGCTGAAAAGCCTGTGTGCAGACCTCAGGTTTGAGTTTGTTTGTGACTTCATTTAATAAAGAAGTATGATTTGGGGAACTCTTGACTCTGTGGGGGAACCCGGCGGTGAGAGCCTGCCATCGCCGGGTTCCCCCACAGAGTCAAGAGTTCCCCAAATCATACCTGCTTTATTAAATGAAGTCACAAACAAACTCACCCCCCAAAAATGGACCAAAAGCGACTCGCAGTGTCATTTTGGCAATTATTTCATCCTATTGTTGCACTGAGGAGAACAAACTACTGCTGAGATTTGACCAGATCCCTCACCCACACTCTGCCACGTGTAAAAACTTGCATTGACCAACGCACCGAGGACTGGGAAATACCACAAGACAAAATTCGGACAGTCATCACCAATAATAGAAGCAACGTGGTTGCAGCGGTCAAAGCTAATGAACATGCTGAACCGAGCAGCTCCGAGGACAGCGAGGTGAATCAATCCTTGGAGAGTGACAACGGAGGCCATGAGGTGGCTGAAGATGACCAAAGGTAAATCATTTCAGATTATGTCTGTCATACTGGGCTAGGCCTGGTTACATTCACTTTTAGCAATGAAGATGTATGTGTCACAGTGCATGTCAGTCCATATACTGATTATTGAATTGCAGTGTTGCTTTAATGAACTTTCTACAGTAAGCATAATTAACATGAGCAACACTTACCTTTCTTGCTTTCACACAGCACTTTGAAAACATATCGACATCAAAAACTCCACCTCCTTCCAGTCCTGCTCCTCCTCTTCCCTGGTGGAGTTCTCTTAGATTGTAATGTGCTATCAGCTAACATAAGTGTTGCTTTTAACTACTTCCTTTTCTGTTTCTGTCTTATCCATCTAGGTTTGGCGTCATAGGTAGACCTCTGCATTATACACACACTGCAACTTGTGGTGAAAATGATTCACATGGAGCAAAGTGTCAAACGACTATTGGACAAAGTGCTTGTCAAGCGCTTTAACAAATCGTTAGCAGCAACGGAGTGGCTGCTTCAGCTGTGTCAACTTTCCCCCGGTCAAAGACTGTCTCACTAGATCAGCGGTGGGCAAACTACGGCCCGCGGGCCACATTCGTACAGAAGTGCCCAAATCAAATCATCATAATAATGACTGTATTCATTAGACCTTGTCCTGTAATGCCCACTGCTCCACCATGGGGCGCATTAGGTGACAACAGCTTCTGGATACTGCTTGCAGGTGGCATCCAGAATGTAAATAACAACAAGGGAGGACGGCGAAGCTAAGCTAAAGCTAACACCGCTCCGGGTCTCCTTCCTCTCAAATGTGCTTTTGTGGTGAATAAAGTGGACGAGAGAAGAATCCACATCACTCACATCAAGATACCTTTGTCTCAAAAGCTGTTATTTGTCATATTTATAGATAGACATTTACATGGTACAATGAAAGCTTATGTTTTCTGGTCCCACAACCTATAATTAACTAAAAGATCACAAAAATAAATAAAATAAACTAGATCCATTCTGTCGCTGAAGTTGACGGTTGTTATCATGAAATCTATTGTGACAGAATAAATATATTTGCATTTATTTGTCATATTTTGAATAATATCCTTCCATAATCATGATTACACTTTATTTTATTTATTATATACTATACTTCAACAAATTATCAAAAAAATGTCACTGTCATTTAGTTATACCCTTTGAACAGAAATTTAGTCTTAATATAATAGTGCTATATTACAGCGGAGAAGTGGTGGGATTTAATAAGATGTACTTATTCCAACATGCAACCTGATTATATAGTTCTGCTGTTACTTATTCAGTTTTTGATTGGTGAAAAAACTTTGGTTGATTGGTGTGAACTGTTGATTTTAATATTTGAATCTGAGCATGTTCAAAATAAAAACATTTAATGAAATAAAATTAAATGAAACAAATCACCTCACAGATCCTAGATGAGAAGTGAACATCTCAGATCTGCTCTCCGAACTGCAACAACAAGACTAACACCACACTTTGATGTGAATATAAGTATTAACACCGTGATGCCTTCTTTATGTTTATGCTTGATATGTATGCATCTGGAGCTGACCTGGCCCACCTGTCACATTTTATAAGTCAGTGTGGCCCCCATGCCAAAAAGTGCCCCCCACTAGATGCTCCAGCACATACCTGATGATATCACGGCTTCTCCAAGTCAAGGACTCAGTAGTTCAGGTTGCTGATGGGATGAGCTGGGACTATCTCCTGGCAAGTGAGTGGCAGAATCAGACGACGTCAAGAGATTTGCTTTTTCTTTTTGCCAAGCACACCCAGATTCTCCAGAGAGACACAGAGTCTTTATCCCTGTTAGTACCTTGTCTCTACGGACTGTGTGCTCACCTGTCTGACTTCGCCTTTAGGGTTTCAGCTGAAGGACCAAGACTCTCTGGCAAAGGAAGATGAAACAGCAATCACCTGATTTCTTGATCTCACTGACACCATGTTTTCACCTGCTGCATTGCTTACTTGAGTCTTTAGCTTTTACAGGTGACCTCAGTCAAAATAGAAGAAGAGTAATCCTAGAGAGAAGCGCTTCCCTCAAACGAAACTGAAGGCTAATTCTGCTCACAGCGACTTGTTCCTGTCGCTATCACTGATAACCAACTCTGTTTGACTGTTTGTACCGACTGTGAAACTGCACGAGAAGCCTAATCTTATGTACCATTTACAAAATTCAAAGATTGTCTTATTTTACAAGCACATTTGTTTTATTTTAGGCATTTGTCTGATACTTCTTAATAGGTTCTCAGAAATAAAGCCATAAAAGAGGAATGTTTGTTTGTGCTATGTTCTGAACTCCTGTGTGTGTTTGTCAACATTTTCACTGAGAGACATCACATTATGAATTAGTTAGTGAATTAATTGGCGTCCTGTCCAGGTGTATCCTGCCCTCACCCACAGTAGACTGGGATTGGCTCCAGCACCCCGCCACCCTGAACTGGATAAGCAGGAAAGAAGATAGATGGATGGATAGAGAGATGAACTAAAGAGGCTGCACTGTGTAAACACAACATGTGTTACACATTTTACATCATCTCATACACATACAACATGCATTCCTATATGTCTGAAGCTCTCAGCACCTTCTAACACAGGTGTCCAACATCAGGTCCCCGGCCCAAAACCAGCCTGCAGGAGGCGCCAATCCGGCCAAACCACCAAGGAAATTGTAAACATTTCAAAGTAAACATAGATTTTTTTTTAACAAGAGTCGCATGCACAACACAACACTGAGACCCAAGCTGAGATATTGGAGATGCTGTATTGAAAGAAAGCCACCTCGTTGCTATCAAGCCAGCCTCACGCCCTCGCTGTCACAGGGAGTTTATAAAAACAGCAGAATGCAACAGATTCACGATCCGATTAGACGATTTTCCATTTTTTTGCACCAGAAGGTTTCATCAAAATTGATTTTATGTTGTCATTTTTGTTTGGTTTGTGAAAATGTCGACACTTTCATCATGTATACTCTGCGAGACAACAGCGAAAACCTTTAGAGATTAAATGTCATAGTTATTATGGCTCTATTTTACCAGTCTGGCCCACTTAAGATGAAATTGGGCTGTTTGTGACCCTGGAACTAAGATGTGTTTGACACTGATGGTCTAACATGTTCCTACACCTGCGTCCACAATGTAGCTACACATTTCTACAAAACTTGGAGGGAAGTTTGGAGCAGACGGCCTGGGGGGGGGGGGGGGGGGGGGGGGGAGGGGGGCCCAGAGAGCACACCCGGGGACCAGGGGGTCAGGGGATCGGGCCCCAGGGGCCCAGAGACCATACCCGGAGACCAGGGGCCAGGGGATCGGGACCCAGAGAGGACACCCGGGGGCAAGGGGCCCAGAGAGCATAACCGGGGGCCAGGGGCCCTGGGGAGCGGGACCCAGAGAGGACACCCGGGGGCCGGGGAGGGGGACCGCCTGCACACAGGAGGAGGAGCCGCGGAGGACCAGGCTATTGTTCCAATGAGAACAAAGATGAATGCATAAGTTATGAGGGCCCGGGCACACGGTACCACCTCAAACACAAATACAGGTTCGCTCTATGAATCGTCCAGAGCTCCAGGAGTTTTAAACGAGCCCACAGAACCGGCCGAACCGGAACCCACCGGGACGGAGAGCCTGCGGACCGGAGCCAGCGGCGGAGGGTCCGGGGCAGTGATGCTCACTGACCCCGGCTCCAAAGCCAGTCACGCAGGCTAAATCAGCTACCAGCGGAAAAGCCCGGCCTCCGGGGGGCAAAGTGAATTTTAGAGAGAAGGAGTGTGTGTGGGTGTGTGTGAGAGAGCGAGAGGGAGAGAGAGAGAGAGTGAGAGTGAGAGGGAGAGAGTGAGAGTGAGAGAGAGAGAGTGTGTGAGGCGCCGGATCCGGAGGCAGAAGTAGTGCGGGAGCAGTAAACGCATCACGGCTCGAGCTAGTGGCTTTGTTAATGTGGCACTTTGAAACACACTCCGCTCGTTAACGGTTCACTCAGTCCTGCTCCCTCCACAACCACCTGCCCCTCGCTCCCGAACGGCCCCTCTGACCCGGGAAGCCCGCCGCACCGCACCGACGCGGACTTTTAAAGAGAAAAGGAGGGAAAACAGCGGGGCTCCGGAGATGGCTTAGCTCGCGGCTAACGCTAACTAGCCGCTGCATAGCATGGTCGGCCACCGGAGCAGCCGCGGCCGGGAAAGTCCGCTCACCATTGGAGAGATTGATTAGAGCCGCGTCCTGGGACGTCTTCACCTCTAACCGCAAGGGCTGCTGCTCCGAGTGTCGCTGGATGTCTCCATTCGCGTCTCCAATGGAGAGAAGCCGCACGCCGGGGAACACCGACACCGCCATCTTCGATTCTGAGAGTCGTGGAGACGGTTCGTCAGCTCGCATCCACCACGCAGAGCTGGAGCAGGCTGGCCGGGCGGGTAGGGCGACCCCTGGCGGGCCAGAGCGGCTACTGCCCGCCCTCTGCAGCGGGGGAATCACTGTAACAACAAACCATCACACTCCGAGTCACCCTGTGGAGGGCTGAGCCTCCTCTCAGGGCTTCACTGTCCCGCCACCACGCTTTAATTAGAGATGATGTTGGGATCCACAGCCAAGGGAAGCGGGTCTCTGCTCATTCTATTCATTATTATTTATAGAGTTGCACGTTGGAGCAGTTGTTCACACTCTCACTCACAGCGAGAAGATTATGGGTTCAAATGCAGCCAGGCCTTTCTGTGTGGAGTTTGCATGTTCTCCCCATACGCGGTTCCTCTCAGGTACTCCAGTTTCCCCCCCACAGTCCAGTGAACATGCACTGGGGCTCCCACCTGCTCCTCCTGAGCGCTGCCCAGTGTGGCTGCCTATTCAAATTGTCAATGAAGTGAAGACATTTTCTGGAGGGGATTAATAGCATGCGACTCTTATTATTATTACACACTGATGGGTTTGCTCCAAATCTTATCCTATCATTTTCACTTGTTACCACCAAGTGAACACAGAATGCTGTAAATATTGTAAATATCACTGCTACTGTGTGTATATTCCCTATCTGGGTCTCCTGTACTTCTATGTGAATATATGCATATATATTTATCTAGTTATACATTTAGATATACATAGTCTATTCTCTTGTGTGCCACAAGTCTTATTATCTAGAAACTAATTGTGTAAAGTGGAGCTGCTGTTATGACCAAATTTTATCATGTGGGATTAATAAAGTCCGATCTAATCTAATCTAAATTCACTGATACAAATCTGTGCTTTAAGTCAGTGTTTCTCCAAGTAGCATATGACCAACCTGAACATACACTATTTAAAATCTTATTTTTCAGGCATGACAGACAGTTTGGCTTGTTTTAAATGTTATTTACTTATTTTTAGTCCTTGATTTTACAGTATTATCTTAAATCTAGATTTAAAAATCTTATATCAGGAATTCTTTTCATGTAAAACTTGTCACAAAGCAGCAGATTTATAGGTGAGCTGCAACCCCGTCCAGGTGTTTGTTGCAGCGGCGACCATCAAGGTTGCTGAAAAGGTGTGGATCTCGCTGCAGCGGCAAGCTGGAGGATTGGACCTCTTCCCACGTCTGATGGAGTGAGTGATGGAGGAGCTCAGCATGAACAGGAAGTCCAATCCAAAGACAAAGGTCTGCAAAGCTGTACTGAAAGACCTCTGGGCCTTACAATGG
Organism: Lipophrys pholis; assembly: GCF_963383615.2. Lineage (NCBI taxonomy): Eukaryota > Metazoa > Chordata > Actinopteri > Blenniiformes > Blenniidae > Lipophrys > Lipophrys pholis. The sequence goes on along the minus strand of NC_137647.1, from coordinate 23,558,499 downwards.
TCAGCAGCGGGAGTCCATGGGAAAATCACAGCATCCAATTAACCACCACTTGATCGTTGTGTGTTTGTTGAGGCACATCATTGACCTCTTTAAATGATGTTGAACAAAGCTGGCTCCACGATTATCTGTAAGGAAACATTCATGCTCGTGACCATTGGTGTGGTTTTAATGGTGGGTCTTTTTTCACTATAATCCATCTGCTGCAGGTTTCCAGGATTTGCATTTTGAAGCTTTTCCAGTTCATTCAGGGCCCGCTTGGGCTTTCTGTGTTCTCCTCTTATCTCCCCTAATTCCTAAAAACTCATAGTATGTCAGGCTAATTGGTGACCCATGCCAAGTCTGCTGAACCTCAAAATATTAGATGAAGACATTGCAAACAAAAGTCAGACTATTGAAGTTGATTCATGGAAATTTGTGGCTGAAATGGAGGAGAAAGAAGCTCCTGGTGTAGCAATGATGTAGTCACTCTATCAAGATACTCAATACGACACTTATACCATTCTTTTACAAGTTTTTGAAATATAATACTAAATAACCATTATCTTTGAGTATACATTGTTTTGTTTAGTCAGTGGAAGAAAACTATTTCTTGCTTTGTGTATCATTTGTGCCATTTTAAATTCCACCAGATCCCTAAACTTAAAAATGTTTTTAATTGTCTAAAGTTTACTGGTCTGATTCAGATGAGCTGTTCATGATCCTGATGGCTTTTTCTTAAGGGTGTGTCGCAGATCAGAATTTTGTATCCTTCTAATTCACAGTTATTAAGATAAGGATCAAGTCTACAATGGAATGAATTCAATTTAAAAAAAATTCCAGCAAAGTAATGCAAAAATAGTTATTACAAACACAATTATGAGCCGAAACAAAAAGACAATAAAGTAAATGTGCAAAATTATATATTGTAGTATGTGGTCCAAATAAAGTGTCACACAATAATAATGATAATAATAATAACGATGATGATGATAATAATAATAACTTTATTTATATTGCACTTTTATAAACAGTTGTTGCACAAAGTGCTTTACAGTAAAAACACAAAAACAAAAAAGTCAGGCGAGGCAGAGAAAACAGGCAATTATTAAACAAATGGGAATTACAGATGAAAAAAAGAATGTTATTCATAAATTAATACACCACAGTAAGTTTTAGGCACTTTTACAGAGAAAAACAAAACCCGTTTAAGACTCCACGTGATGTATGTAGTCCCTGTACTCCAGGTGTAGGGTTCTCACGTGGCACCTGGGAGGTCGAGGTTCAATTCCCGGCCAGTGCAATAGCCCTTTCAAGAATTCCTGCTGATTTGTTTAGTTCATTTGAAAATGACCTAAACTTGTTTATTCTTGTTTTGGTTTTGGATCGGTTATCTCCCTAAAATATGCATTTGGCAGTGCTGTCGATATTCGGATCCACACATGCATATGAGCAAGGCTTCTCTAAAATGAACTTTATAAAAACAAAAAAAATCACTCACTCACGTGTATATATATAACACTATATATATATAACATATATATATATATTATACAGCATTATCTTCAAAATTCATCATATATATATATAGTGTTATATATTATACAGCGTTATCTTAAAAATTCATCATAAGGGTTTTGTGGCTCCCAGCATGTTCTGTTCAACGGCCCTAATAACTCTTTGAGTGTTGAAGGTTGCCGTCCTCTGGGCTGGACTGTCCAGGTCCAGACAGGCTGTCCACATCCAAACTGTTGTAGGGATTTACTTCAAAAGCTTAGTTATCAGCAGTAAATTATTGAAAGTTATAGAAAGTAATTTATGAATAATTGAGATTCGTAATTGAAATATAATTGTTGTTTATTAATTAATAATTTTGGGGCACCACCCTGAAATCAGGGACTAATGACCAAAATATCAATGTCAGTTAAAAAGATTCAACTAAACCAAATACAAACAAGCACATAAGTGGGAGAGAAGATGTGAGATGGAGCACTGACCCTGTCAACCAGCAAACGTTACAAAAAAAGAACAAATAACCAAAGAGAAGAGTTCAAATGAGCTCACAGGTGTTTATTAACCAAATGTACTCACTCACAAATTACTGCATTTACAAATCAATACATCGAGTCAGCAAACATTCATCTGAGGTATTGCTACAATTACTGAACACAAAACTCAGTGAAAGCACAAGAAATGAAAGAGGGAGAGGCAAGATGGCTGCGTGGTCACGGAGAACCATGTGGCCACAACGTCTAAGATGGCGGACATGCATAGTCCCGACACGAGTGGATGTGGCGTTTTCAAATGTATCCACACTGAAACCCGTTTTCAAAACAACTCTGGTTTCAGGCTCCTACAACGCTGCGCCGTGAGGATGATCGGCCAAAAGCGATGCGGTTCCATAAAAAGGTGTTGTGGTGTGGACAGGGTCTGCTGGTTCCTGTAATCCTTTGTGTAAATCATGTGGTTGTGCAGCCCTTCGTTTCAGAAACGTGGTGGAGGTTCAAACACTGCTCATATCTGTGCAGACTGTCCACAACTAAAGAGACAAGTGTTTGTGTGGTTTTGGGATCCCACCGTGTGATGGGGTCGTCCCCCAGGGGACGCCAGAGAGCTTGACAGGGGTCGCATCAGGCACGTGTTGGTCTTAATATACCTTGGACTCATTTTCTCTTCCAGTTTGGGGGAAAAAAAACCCTCATGAATTACAAAGGCTGTAGAACTGTGGCGTTTAGATTGATCAGAAAGGGAAGATGTGACACACTGTTTGTTTCAGCTCTGCTTAAGGCAACATTTATGAACAAATTTAAACTGATAAAAATCTTCCAATGTGACACTCCTGGGGATTTCTCTCATTTAGCAGCATCAGGTTTTTTCTTTTTTTTTTTTTTTTTTAGATGCAGTGGTTTTCATCTTCATGTGATAGAAACTCACAATGAGAATTAGACGTCAGAGTGTTTTGCACTTCGTCACAGTCCTGCAAAGAAAAGACACATTTAGTCTGCGAGCTGCGGACAACAGTCAAGCTTTTGTTAAGCACAAGGAAAAAGAACCAAGAAACTCAGAAAAGGAAATTCCACTGCCTATTTTTTTTTGATCATGTCATGTTTTGGAAGAGAGCACACCTCACAGGAGGACACATGACTTGGGAGGCCTGAAGGGGTTATCGCTGGAGGGCACTCCCATGAGCAGAGGGTCTTTGTGGGCATTCTGCAAACAGAAGGTCTTCAGTTCCGCGGCAGCCTGAGAAACCTGAACACACAGCCATCAGAAACATGAGAAACACAAGTTAACATGAGAAATTCCTGCTCTGCAGACATTTGTTTAAACGTGTAGCACATAAATGGTCTGGAGTTTTATCCATGTCATGTTTCATTACGAAATAAATTCAGCTGAACCACACTCTCTAAAAATATGTACAAATTGAACATGTTAACCCTTAGTTGTTGAATTGTTGAAGGATACTGTTGTTTTACAATCAAATTGATAAAAAAAACTAAACAAATACACATATAATTACCACTTCTTGTCAAAGGATCCTCCTGATAGGTTTTTATTGGTGCTGTGAAATGATTCAAATCTTTAATAAGATTAATCACATGGTTCGTGTGGGCTAATTTCTGATTAATCACGATTAAATATTAATAATTTTTCATCTATATAAATTTTCCTTTCATTTTGCATGAGCAAACCCACCCAAGAAAGAAGAGAATATATCTGCACTGAATGTGTTTACTAAACACCTTCAACGGTTGATGTTGACAAAACATTTGTGAAACGGTGAAAAGGAAACTCCTCTTATGCATCGTACTGTGTGTCGGTCGGCTGTTCCGTCCACATTATTGCGTCAATTTAACAGCCCTATTTTTTTTAGAATACAATCTAATTTATTATTTACAGAAACTTAGTTTGAAAATGATTTACGAGACCCACAAGCTGCATGTTTAAATGTAGGTATTGTTTCTGTGTTGATAGAAGAAATGCATCAATCAGGTACAATCAGGAAGTAGGAAATATTTTGCTGAAGCTAAGAGGCCAAACACTGTGATGTTTGATAAAAGTATTACATAAACAATGCACCGCTGTCAGTAACTACCGTTTTCTTTTAATATTTCATTGAGTTTATGTATTAGCTCAGAAGAAAACAAGAGATTGATATGTTTCTAGATATGTTGGAAAACTGGCTGTTTTAACAGTTTTATTTCACACAATGATGAACTTAAGCAGTTTCTCTTAGATAAAGAAACTTCCATTTTTCCTACTTAAAATGTCTTGTGATGACAAACAGTGGCGAGCGTCTGAAAGAGCAGCGGGTAACATTCAGTCCTGCTGTGAAACAATAATCAGCTCTTCACCCTCTCACAGATCATCAAGTGCAGTTTGAAGATCCTGTCTTCATGTGATCAATGGACTTGAAGGTTTACCAATGGATGTCTGTGGGAGGGGCTTCAACAATATGTGGGAGTGACTTCAACAATATGTGGGAGGGGCTTCAACGGTATGTGGGAGGGGCTTCAAAAATATGTGGGAGGGGATTCAACGGTATGTGGGAGTGGCTTCATTGGTATGTGGGAGTGGCTTCAACGGTATGTGGGAGTGGCTTCAACAGTATGTGGGAGGGGCTTCAACAATATGTGGGAGGGGCTGCAACAATATGTGGGAGGGGCTTCAACGGTATGTGGGAGTGGCTTCAACAATATATGGGAGGGGCTTCAACTGTATGTGGGAGTGGCGTCAACAGTATGTGGGAGGGGCTTCAACAATATGTGGGAGGGGCTGCAACAATATGTGGGAGGGGCTTCAACGGTATGTGGGAGTGGCTTCAACAGCATGTGGGAGGGGATTCAACGGTATGTGGGAGTGGCTTCAACAGTATGTGGGAGGGGCTTCAACAATATGTGGGAGGGGCTTCAACGGTATGTGGGAGTGGCTTCAACAGCATGTGGGAGGGGCTGCAACAATATATGGGAGGGGCTTCAACTGTATGTGGGAGTGGCGTCAACAGTATGTGGGAGGGGCTTCAACAATATGTGAGAGTGGCTTCAACGGTATGTGGGAGTGGCTTCAACAATATGTGGGAGGGGCTTCAACGGTATGTGGGAGTGGCTTCAACAGTATGTGGGAGGGGCTTCAACTGTATGTGGGAGTGGCGTCAACAGTATGTGGGAGGGGCTTCAACAATATGTGAGAGTGGCTTCAACGGTATGTGGGAGTGACTTCAACAATATGTGGGAGTGGCTTCAACAGTATGTGGGAGTGGCTTCAACAGTATGTGGGAGGGTTTTCAGTAGTGTGCGGTTCAGAAGTTGGGGGGGGCTACAGTGTTGTGGGGACTAAAGGGTTGTGGGAGGGCTTCAGGAGTGGGAGTGGGAGGTAGGGATGGGAATTGATGAGATTTTTACAATTCTGATTCCATTTTCGTTTCTGCTTAACGATTCAGTTCTTTATCGATTCTCATTTGGAAATGAAACCTGTAGCATAAACAGAGGACGTGTCAACGCTGCCGCTGCTGCTGTTTAGAGCTTCATCCAGAGCGGATCAAAAACTTGACATTCATTCAAAGATATCGCTGTTGTGTGTGCAAATGTCTGCACGTTGAAACATCCACTTTTCAAGTATCGCAGGTGGCCCTGTTGCCCTGTTGCCCTGTTGCCCTGTTGCCCTGTTGCCCTGTTGCCCTGTTGCCCTGAGAAAGGCCCTGTCGTCATCCTTTCTCCTGAAATGGAATCAAACGTTCGAGCGTCTGTGCCACTTTGGCGCCATGCTTCCTGCCGGCTGCACTGGTGAATGACGTCACCACGCATGTTGTGTGTCTTGTGTGAGCTTCCCACACCCACTGGAATCGTCTCTGTATTTGCAGCATTAGGTCTACTAGTTCAAGGTGTCGGACTCCTCCAGGGTTGTTCTTTGTCTCTCTTCTGTTCCTGATCTTCATGGACAGGGTTTGGAGGAGCCGAGGTCAGGGGGGATCATCATGTGGGGGGCCGGAGGGTGGGAACTCTGCTTTTTACAGATTATGGATTATTTTTGGGGAGGATAGTCCGTATTTCCTTCGTGAGGAAATTGTCTTTACCATCCTATTTCTAGGAGCAGTGGGCTGCCACAGTGTGGCGCCGGGGGGCTGCTGTACGGTCAACTGTGGGATTCCAACCGACGACCATCACGTTCCAAATCCGCTTGACTAACCTCGAGGTCACCAGTGGTGGACGATGTGGTTCAACCGGCGGACGTGAGTTCTCCCTGTAAGGTGGCCGTCCTCAGTACTCATGACAGTGAGGAGTTGAACCATCAAGAGACGCTCAAAGTGGAGCTGCTGCTCCGACGCACTGAGACGTGGCCTGGACGTCACGGAAGAACTCTTGGGATGTGAGGTTTGCAGGTTTGAATCCCACAGTTTCCTTGCAGGTCACCACTGTGGATCATTTAGTAGTGACCCCTGACCTCCAGCAGCTCCCCGGGCTCCAGTCCACTGCTACTATAATTTGTAGTTGAGGTTGACTATTAATAGGACGGGTGGAATGCAGAAAAGATGAATAAAGGTGCTTTCTTCTACTTTGAATGGGTTTTATTGATCGTGACGGTCTGAAGTCCTCCAGACTGGAGGTTTTACATAAGAAGCCCCGCAGTGTGTGGGGTTTTTCTTCCATGTCTGTGTTCTTAATAAATGTGCAGCCTGATGTGATCCACGTGATTCTTTTCCGCCCTCGTGTGTGTGACTCTGACTCGTCATCTTCAGCTGTCTTTGTCCAACGTTTTGTTTGGTGCTGTTCTATCCTGGTTTCAGGTTTTTAGACCTCAGTCAGGTTTTAGATTTCTGACTTTGTCGACAGTGTGAATTCACAAAGCTCTGACAATCATGTCAGTTTTTATTGCTGGTAACTGTTGTTTGTGTTGGATTTGCTGGAGCACGGTGTTTCTGTGAGAGTAGCGGTCTGAAGAACTACTGAAGCACAATGAAGTGAGCGACTGAAAACATGCTGAAGGCTGCAGAAGTCCTGAAGTTTAAGATCATGGATCTGAAGGTTAAAACAATAATCCAGACAGGATTTCAAATCTTTCAGCAGCTTCATACAAAGAGATCAAAGTTATTTAGATAGAAAACGCGCGAAGGAGGAAACTTTTATTTAAACGTTTGTCTTTGATTTGCACCACACCATTGTACTTAATGTTCTTTGATTTGTTTTTGTAATTCTTTGTGAATAGAAAAAAACAAAATACTTCTTTGTAGAAAAAGTAAGGAAAAACAATTGGAGATTATTTATAGATTATGACGCAGACGTTTGTATTGAGCTGTATGAGCAGTGTAGCTACTCTACAGTTCTATCACACAGAATTTCAGACTTCATAACAGCTTTTGTTTGTTCTTAGTCCAGGACTTCTGACTTGTGACACACACACTCACACACACTTACATAAACTTGAAGTGACTTAAGAGCTACAAATAAAGGAGCCACTAACAATCCTCTCTGTCCCACTGCAGCACAATCAACAAAGCTCTGTGCTGCTCTGGATCACATTGACTCTATACACCAAAACGTGAGATTTGATTCCGTAATATCAGTTAAAGTTCAACTTTTGAGTTCACAAAGCTGCTTACTTCATTTTTAATCAACTCATAAAGAAAGACGTCAACCAGAATGAAGAGTTTGAAACTGTGAAGGATGAGTCCGACAGGCTTCAGTGTGGATGAGCAGAGAGTTGAGAGTGTGTGTGACTTTGTGGCGGCTCTCACCTTGATCCTGCAGACGCTGGCCTCCACCCGCAGCTGCTTGACGGCCTTCTGGGCCAGGACCAGACTGCTGCTGGCAGAGCTGCTGTTTGACATGACCGAAGCTTCCCGCTGCTCAGACACTTCACTGCTGTGCACTGCCGCTCCAGTCCACGCTGAGAGAGCCCGCCCACCACAACATCCATCAACGTTCAGTGTAGAGGCCGTTGGTTCCTCTCATTACAAACACAGAAAACATTCTTGAATTATCAAGCTTCATTGACGACCATAATGGTCGATGTGTGATTATTGCTGGTAGATTATGTGACATGCCTGTGGTAGTGGCCTGTGTCTATGCTGCTTCCTCGCCTTCCTTCCTAAAGTTTCAATTCAATTTTGATTTGCGATTTTAATTTGGTTGAAAACCCCTGCCATGACAGGTCTTCATCTCACCTCAGCTGCTATCCAAACCAGCTCAAGTCCTTGATGCATGTAAAATGAATGTAGGTCTGTTTGACTTATGGAGATCTGAAGCTCACTCAGACAAAGCTTTTTCATTTTTTCATACGTCCACCATTCTTTTTTTTTTTTTCCGCTTTTGGATAATCACTTTCTGTTTGAAACTTTAAACCCAAACATTGATTCTCTTTCAGAAAGATTCTCTGACATGAAAATTGTTTTCGGAGGAGACTTTAATGTTATTCTAAATTATGAAGTTGATTGGTGGCCAAGTAGCCATGAACAAAACTTTCTTTAAAAAATAAAAAACCTCAAGTTAAACAAATCACCCAAGAAGATGGCTTACATCTGATTCTGTAAAACATTTTCAGCAGAACTTGCAACCTTTCTCCTCAGTGTTTTTATTGAGAGTACAAACAATGAGGATCTCACTCCTTCATTTGCCAAGGCCTAATTACTCTCACCCCTGCAGCTTACGTTCTCAAATGTAACTTATGTAAATGCGAGCTGCTTTCTATCAAGACTTGCATTGATGCAGAAAACTCAGGAATTCCTGTAAAAGCTAAAGTTTACGACTATGATTTTACTACTATGATTAAAGATCAAATATCAGGAATAAAAAAAATTTCTTTTCCACTAATCTCTATATTACAGATGTGATTTTATGGATTCAGAGAGACTTAACAATAACCTAAAGAATAAGCTATTGTCTTTGAAGCCCTTTCATGAGGTATTAAACATCTGTTGTCATCTTCACTCAAAAATGATATTCAATTTACCTAACAAGAATTGCTTATTGAACACTCAAGTCTTTTATTTGTGCTAAAGCTACTAATAAATGCATAGGTGATCCAATCCAGAGGGGGAAATTCATAGATATGCCTCTATTTATATTTGGAATGGTGAACATTTTGCTATAAACTGTTTATTAACTAACAAATTCTGTATCTCAAATAAGGTGTGGGAGGAATCCTCAGAAATATTGGACAAATGTATCTCATTAACTCTGTTATCATTAAACATATGCTTAATGTTGACCCTCTGTGTTCATTCTGTCAACACAGAAGAAAAAAAAACCTCATCTCTTCTGGCATTGGCCCTTTAGTCAGATTTTGGAATGACTTTAATTCGTTTTAAACAGAAAAATTGACACTGATCTCAAATTATTTGGTATTTTTTGATGACGTGTCTGTCAAGAAAATAGATATTATTAATGTTATTTTTTTCTTTCAGCAAATTTTTTTTGATTTGCCAGCAAATCTGTAAAGCAAAAACCAACCTACCTGTCTTCCAACCTGGATTCAATACTGCACAAAGTCTAACGTGTCTTAATGAGTTTCTTTCTTGATACCTGGTGATATTTTATTTCATTTTATTTTTTATTTTCTGTGGCCACTCATGGACTCCAGACAAAAGCCTTATGTCAAGAATTTGATTCGTTTTTTGTGTCTCTATCTATATATAGACTGTATCTATATCTATCTATCTATCTATCTATCTATCTATCTATCTATCTATCTATCTATCTATCTATCTATCTATCTATCTATCTTATCGATATATAGATATAGATATAGATATAGATATAGATATAGATATAGATATAGATATAGATATAGATATAGATATAGATATTTGCGCCTTTATGGCTCGATGTACTTTTCCCTTGTTATTGAACATGTTGGTAAGAAACAAAAAAAGCGAAGAACTGCTTCCGGTTCAGGCGGGGTCAGTTGTAGCAGTACTTCCGGTTAAGCAGGGGTCAGTGTGAAGACTGAAGCTTTAAACACTTAAAAAAAACTTCAAACATGCTGTTACGAGTGAGTACTTCCAGCGGTTTTCCTGTTTTATGTCCCGCTGAACTGTGTGAGTGTGTGCAGAGTGTTTTTATGGAAATAATTCTGCTTGTTCGCATCACGTCGCGTGCGTCCGCCGGTAGCTTGTGTAACATCACCTCTAACTCCCACGTTACAAATACTCTTAAGATTACAAGCGCAATCTGCTACCACGTTAGAAATACTCAGATTACAGCAGCTTCTGATACTTCAGTCAGACTGCACGTTTACTCTCGCTAGGAAGCGTTAAACTACGACAGAAACTTGTGGAACAAAATAACGTCTGTAGTTTTCTCAGAGGTTACACAACATGATGATTGTGTCTGAAATAATATCTCCAACAATCAATGCTACTAAAATAGATTCAAGCAATAAAATAAGAGCTCTTTTCAGGTCTAACTGGACACATTTTTTTTAATAAAATTCTGCTATATTAAATCCAATCTTAATATATCTGATTGGTATTTGTAGATAAAATAAACCAACCTCACAAATAGTAAATGGATTTTACTCATATAGTGCTTCTCCACCGCTTGAACAGTCCCCAAAGCCTTTTACATCCTAAATCAAATTCACTCACGCACCAATGGAACTGTCTGCCATGCAAGCCCAAGCATTGGGAGCAGTTTGGGGTTCAGTGTCTTGCTCAAGGACACTTTGACAAGTGGAAATGGGGAATCGAACCTTTCGATTGGGAGACGACCACTCTACCAACTGAGCCAGACCAAAAAAAGTAATTCAACAAATAATAAGTATGCACATTGGATTTAGAGTTTGATGTTTTTCTGTCATTGTGAGTTCTGAGGTCTTCTTCACCTTTATTACACATCAGTTCCAGTTTTACAGACGCTGCTCTCGCTTCATATTTGTGTTTCCTTCAGTTCCTCTGTAAAGCAGCACTTTGGTTTCTAGTGTTCAGATGAGAAACAAACTGGTCCCACATCTAAGTGTGAGTCTAATAGAGCTGCTCACAAGAGAACCGAGTCCTGAAGATTCAGAACTCCATTCGTTTTTGTTGTTTCTCTTTCAGTCAAATGAACTAAACCTGCACATTAAAGGCAAAGAGAAATGCCGCTGAGCAAAATTATGCCTGTAACACTGTTTCATCCAGTTTATCACACTTCTTTAAAATGAAGGAGTTCCGTGAAGGCTTTCAGATGCATCACTGTCAGATCGATCCCTTTATTGCATGTAAAGTCTCAAATAAAGACAAAAAAATACGTGAACATTTCAACCACATCACTGGTTTATTTTTCCTCTTGTGTGTTTTGTTCACTTTGTATAGTAACTTTTATAGAAATTAGGTTATAGTTGCACATTATATTGGTCATTTTCTATGATTGTCAGGTTGTTAGAGTAAAGTCTATTTCCTCCCAAAGTGACAGAACTTCAAAAGCCTTTTGTTTGTGTATTTCAGAGGGCGTTGCACATTGGAGGTTTGACCCTGAAACACAGCCGGTCCATTCACCACAGTCCTGTATGGAGGAGTCCTCTGATCCCCATCGTCGTGGAGCAGACGGTGAGCAGACGAAGAGAAGCTCTCCCTCAAAGAAAATCCCCAAAACACTGATTTACGTGTGAAGAGTTGGCGCAGGCCGGTGTCCTCGGGGAGTGAACAGCCTGAAACATGTTTTAGATGCTCAACGCACCAAAAGCCCACAACCAGACGGACAGTTATCACAACGTTGGTTATTGTCTGTTTTAGTTCTGGTAAGATGTGAGCTGTGTGTTGCGTGCATGGAAGGAGGCGGGGCTGTGTGAAGCTCCAGAACCAGTAACAAGGTGCTTCATCTCATTCAGAAATCATGAGACCTGCAGGCGGGTCAGTGACACATCGGTCTGGGAACATGTGCTCGATGTGCTTGTTGATATTAAGACCAGTCTTCAGATAGTTGATCCAGTTGGCAGGAGGTGATGGAGAGAAAACCAGAGGATCATCCTTATAAAGAGTTGAGTTTATTCTGTAAAGACCTGTACCCGTATTCACAAAGCATCCTAAAACTAAAAGTGACGTCACTCTTAAAGAAAATCTTAGAATTCCTTGAATTCTAAGATTTTTTTTTTGGGAATTATTTTCTTACTCGGATAAAAGTAATTCACAAACCATCTGAAGCCCTCAGAGAACTCTTAAAGTGGAAAACTGCTCAAAGTAGTGAGGAGGACTTTGAAGAAGCCTAAAGTTTCTTTAACAGACAAGATGGTGGAAAGATGTTTTTAATATTTGGTGGGTTAATTTTACTCTCCATTCATCACGAGGAGCACAGAGGCTTTTTTCTTTCTTCCTTTCTCTAACAACCAATCAGCTTTCAGCAGACTGCATCACACACAGGGGCCAACCACACCTCCTCACTGTGATAAAAGTTGCTGTCAACTCCTTGCTAAAAGTTGCTCTTAGAATCACTTCCTGAATCACTTTTAATCTGAAATTCCTTGCCAGGAGCTTTGAGGCTCTGAGACACTGAGATGCTTCGTGAAAACGAGCACTGGTGTGAGATTATTGTTTTATTTCCTGTGCTGTGAAATGACCTGTGGTTATTTAGGCTTGTGAGGCTCATGGTGAATGTATGGAGGAGTGTTAGGGCCGTTGGAGAGAAAACACAATCTGAGATTAAAACAAACGTGAAACTCATGCGCTTCAAAAAAAAGTTGGAAATCACAAAGTGGAAACGTCCGTCCATCTACATGCCAGCATGTGTGACTGCAAATACAAAATGCATCGCAGGCGGTTTAATGAAGTGGTGAAGCTGTACTTGAGAACAGGCTTTATATCATAAACACAGTTATCAGTATTAGATGCATGCAGCTCTCCGTCGCCTACGTTAGGGGAGTACGAAGGACAAAGGCACGGATCCCCGGGTGCTTAGAAAACGTGGTGTTAATATTAATCAAGGAAATCCTGTGTAAAATCACATGTCCATAAGCAGGAAGCAACCCTATATAGTCACGATTAAGTGATTTAATGTGATATCACATCTACAGGCAAATGATGAGGGACGGACAGACGTCTCCACTTTGTAGAAAAAAGACAAATTCTTTTTCTCCATGAAAAAAAAATCTAGAATTTTTTTTTCTGAAGCTCAAGTTTTCTTCTTCAGTGGCCCCAATACTCTCTATGTGGTGAGAAACCAGTTCAGTTAAAAGGAGGAATAGCAGAACTGGCCCATAACCTGATACTTTGAACGTGTTGAAGTACTGTTGTGATCCCGGCTGGTCCTCGGTGAGCAGGACCGACGTGTCACTGGAGCTTGTTGGTGGACGCCGGCTTGTGGAGCAGATGTGTGGAAGTACTGATGTACGTCTGGCCAGTGTGGAGAGCGAGCGCCGGCCGGGCAGAGCTGTGGCGTCTGCAGCCGTGTACTGCGGCCGTGTACTGCGGCCGTGTACTGCGGCTGTGTACTGCAGCCGTGTACTGCAGCCATGTAGTGCAGTACTGCTGAAGCAGGATCTGTTCGGTTGGACGAGAGGAGACTCTCCTGACTCATCGAGCTGACTGACTCACATCTTCTGACGTCTGTGTCACCGTCACTGATCATTCTGTGAGTTTGCATGTTTACCCTGTTTGAAGTAAAAACTACTGGTTGTGTTTGTTTGCTTGTTTCAGGGCCGAGGAGAACGAGCGTACGACATCTACTCCCGCCTCCTCAGAGAGAGGATTATTTGTCTAATGGGTCCTGTAAGTATCTCTGGACTTCAACATGGCTGAGCCCTTGTCTTGTACCTGTACCTGTACCTGTACCTGTACCTGTACCTGTACCTGTACCTTTGTTCCTCTTCCTCCAGATTGATGATTCTGTGGCCAGTCTGGTCATCGCTCAGCTGCTCTTCCTCCAGTCAGAAAGCAACAACAAGCCCATCCACATGTACATCAACAGTCCCGGTAAGAGACACATGGTGTTTATTAAAACTGGTTCCTGCTATTCAGATTAAACCCTGAGAACAACGCCGGGAGTCTGAAGGACTGTCTGAGGTGTGATCCTTGTTGGATTTGCGCTGAGACAAACTGTCTGATGTGAAGCCTGATATAAAGCTGGAGTCCCTGCTGGTTCGTCTCCCCCAGGCGGTGTGGTGACAGCAGGTCTGGCCATTTACGACACCATGCAGTACATCCTCAATCCCATCTCCACCTGGTGTGTGGGCCAGGCAGCCAGCATGGGGAGTCTGCTCCTGGCAGCAGGAACCAACGGCATGAGGCACTCGCTGCCCAACGCCCGCATCATGGTGCACCAGCCTTCAGGGGGCGCCAGGGTGAGCCACAACGCAACAGCTGCCCCAGCCACCACTCTGCTGAACGGTGGGATAACCGTGTGTGTGTGTGTGTGTGTGTGTGTGTGTGTGTGTGTGTGTGTGTGTGTGTGTGTGTGTGTGTGTGTGTGTGTGTGTGTGTGTGTGTGTGTGTGTGTGTGTGTGTGTGTGTGTGTGTGTGTGTGTGTGTGTGTGTGTGTGTGTGTGTGTGTGTGTGTGTGTGTGTGTGTGTGTGTGCAGGGTCAAGCCACTGACATCGCCATCCAGGCTGAGGAGATCCTGAAGCTCAAGAGGCAGATCAACAACATTTACTCCAAACACACCGGACAGCTGCTGGAGACCATCGGTACACACACACACACTTCTGTGTAAAGTTCTTGCTGTCACACTGAACTATGGAGGTATTATTGGTGAAAAAGGTTTGTCTACTTGTAAAAGTGAATTTGTAGTTGTGTACCTGTAGGATTCTTTTCTCTCCACTAACACGACATCACACTCACAAGTCACAACTTCTTAACTACAGGAGCTCAAATCCTGTTTTACGAGTCACAGATTGTTTCCTTCATCTGCAGATCAAACATCGCGGCTCTCAGCTGAGATATCTGGTGAAGAAGACCTGAGTGTTTGGTCAATGGAGAAAAAGGCGGTGCTTATCTGAGATTGACGGATGTCACAGCCAATCAGGAGAGAGGGATCGCTGTCCCAAAGCCAATCAGAGTTTGTCTGTATCGCGGCTGAGAAGCGCTCCTGCTGCTCCGGATTGAACTCATCAGTCAGAATTCATTGAATCACCAGCAGCAGAGAGGTTTTGTCTTTTGAGTCACATTAATACGTCACCTTTGATGCGAAGCTGGAAAAATCTCACGTCCCGTCATTCTTTTCCTCCGTTTCTGCATCAAAACAAGAAAAGCTCCTCTCTTCTGATTGGCTGTGAAATCCGTCAATCTCAGATAAGCATCGCCTTTTTCCTCATTGAACGAACTCACAGGTCTTTTCCACCAGATATCTCAGCTGAGAGCCGCGATGTTTGATCTGTAGATGAAGAAAACAATCTGTGACTCGTGTGGAAGAACTTCACATCGACACAGAAGCACAAATATGTTCTTCACCAGATTTACTGCAACAATTGGAGGAAAAATATCAGCATGACAGTTTTTTTAATCTGTGACTTGTACAACAGGAGCTCCTGAAATTAAGAATTTGTTGTGTGATGTTGTATTTGTGGAGAGAAAAGAATCCTACAGGTACACGACTCATTGTACACAACTACAAGTTTACTTTTACAAGTACACAAACCTTTTTCACCAATAATACCTCCATAGTTAACTCTTAACTCTGAAGTCTGTTTAAAGATGATAGACTGATGTCTACACACTAAAGAATAATATTGAAAGACTAAAGCCTCACATGTGCAGTTAAGGTCAGAATTATACCCCCCCCCCCCCCCCCCCCCCCCCCCCCCCCCCCCCACCCCTCCATGAAATTCACACAGCTTTTCCAGACATCCCAGTGTTCCTTTGGATGCTTCTTACATGATTTAAATTTACACACAAAATGAAGCAGAGGAGAGAACCCGGGTCGTAGGACTCCCTCTGGTCACTCTCTCGGCTCTGACACTGACTTGTTGAAGCCTCAGTGGCCTCCTCCTCACCCGCCTCGTCTCCCCCGTCCAGAGGGCATCATGGAGAGAGACCGCTACATGAGCCCCATGGAGGCGCAGGACTTCGGCCTCATCGACCGCGTGCTGGTCCATCCACCGCAGGCGGGGCAGGACGAGCCGGAGCTGGTGCAGAAAGAGCCGGCGGCAGCAAGCCCGCCCCCCCAGCCCCAGTGCCCCCCCACTGAGCAGGACCCCAGGACCAGCCCCCCCTCCTCCCACAAACCTGAGCCATGAGCCTGTGTGTGTGTGTGTGTGTGTGTGTGTGTGTGTGTGTGTGTGCGTGTGCGTGTGCGTGTGTGTGTGTGTGTGTGTGTGTGTGTGTGTGTGTGTGTGTGTGTGTGTGTGTGCGCGCGTGCGTGAGAGAGAGAATCTATTGAATAAACAACTGAAGTCTAGACCACCTTTCAGAAAATTCTTCTTTAATAAACTTTGATATACTTTGAGCAGGATTATGAGACAACTTGTATTTTTGCTGATGATTTTTATTTCTTAAAGCTGCGGCGCTCCAGCGGCTCCAGCCAAAGAGTTGACAAAAAGCTGAAACCTGAATATTTAAGAAAGCAGTGGTGTAGTAAAAATACTTAGTTACTCCCAAAATGACTTCAGTACTGTATCTGTACTTTACTTGACTTTTTACATTTATAACAACTTTCACTTTTACTTCTTACATTAAGAAGAAAATAATACTTTTCCTCCACTACATTTCTGCTGGACACTGTTGTTACTCACTACAAAATAAAATGTGAATATAATCGTACTTCACTGTCTCCTCTGGACTGTGTCGATGCAGGCCTGTCACTTTAAATAATGTTTAAAGTGTTTTACCAATGCGATGCTGCAGGTGTGTATGTGTGCGTGTGAGAGAGAGCGCGTGCGTGCTCTCACTGGTAGGTAGAGCCGCGTCCACCATAAACAGAAAATGGCAACAGGGGCAACCGAAGTTGACGCCGAACGGGCAACTTTGGCCGAGTTTTTAGGCAGAAAGCTGAAGAGAGCAACCAGTGGAGTTTCGTCAACATTCCCCAGGAGGTGAACCTCAGTCTGACCATGAGTATTTATATTTGATAAGCATCGTGGGTCTGCTCGGATTAAAATCTCTCCCTTGTTTCTGCAAATAGTCTCACACATGCGCAAGTGTAAACGTTTTATAAATTATAATTAGATAAACAAGTTAACTTATACACAACTGACAGGCGCGCGCAGGTGTGAAAGCAGCGGCGGTCTGTTTGCCTCCCAAACAGTCAAATACGGTCTTTTGGCGCCCCCGTGTGGTTGCGCAGGAGAACTGTAATTTGACCAACAGGTCAACTGGCCCGATTCTATTTTTCCGACCTGACGTGATGAGAAGATGCTGAATTGGTGCAAACAAGTCCAACCTGGCAACACCGCCTGCAGGCAGCTAAAGATAAAGGTATGCGTTATGCTCTCATCTCATCTCTATGAGGATTATGTGAGAAATGAAACAGCCATAACTCAGTGTGAATTAGTGTGTTTATTATTAGTTATTATTATTATTAACATGTCACAGCAACGTCTTCCGGACCTTTCCATCGTCAGCATCAACCACACAGTCGGGCGTCACTTTTCAAATGATGATGTAATCGATGGAAGGTCAGATTGTAGGAGTTTTGTAGGAAACACTGTGTCCTGCTCAGAGAACTCACATGCAATAAATCTCTTCTCTGAAGTGTGTGAATGAATGTATTTGTGTGAGGAAGAGTGTGTGCAAGTTACTCCCAAAATGTAATATATATTAGTTACTGTCATTTGCCACTTTTAATGTGTATTATATAAACTATAGCATCAAGAGAAGTGCCCTCAAAGGCCGGTTTAATCATTTAATCCTTATGTAAGGCATCAGCAATGCCTTACATTAGAGCAAATAGTAATGTTACTGCGTTACTTCTGTAATGCAGTACTCACAACACTGTATACATATAAAATTGTGTTTATATAGTGGGTAATTTTTATATTGGTCAATAAACAGGTAATTTGTGCAGAAGGGTGTAGTGTTTTGTTTGTACATGTTGGTCTGGTTGGAGAATAACGGTTTTGCTGGGTTGGTTGGGTTGGTTGGGTCGGGTCCGTTGGTCGGGTCGGTCAGGCGTTGAGGTGGGTTAGTTGGGTCGGGTCGGTTGGTTGGGTCGGTCAGGCGTTGAGGTGGGTTAGTTGGGTCAGGTCGGTTGGTTGGGTCGGTCAGGCGTTGAGGTGGGTTAGTTGGGTCGGTTGGGTCGGGTCCGTTGGTCGGGTCGGTCAGGCGTTGAGGTGGGTGTTTGTCCAGGGTGCAGAACCAGCCAGGTCCACCAGTCCATCTCTCCTTCCATCGACCTCAGCCTTTCTCTCCTTTGTCAGTTGGAACTCAAACACCCTCTCTGTATGAGAGATTAAACCAGTCTTGTGTCTTTGCTTTCATTTTTAATACTGAAGTACATTACATGTGAAGTAGATTGAGACTTTTACTCAATAATTATTACATGGGTGACTTTCACTTTTACAGAAGTAGATTTCAAGCAAAGTACTTTTAATCAAGTATTTTTATCTACTTTTAACAGCAATGTGTGAAGGAGAGCGAGGCGTTCGAGCAAGACTGATGATTAAAATGTTTAAGTTGAAGCTCTGCAGCCTGAAATTCCTCTTCCTACCTGAAATGTGGCGAGGTGATTCCCTGTCAAATCAACAAAAAACAGATATTGGAACAATTTTAAAAAGTCCAAAATGAGGAACGCTTCACGAATTTGCGTGTCATCCTTGCGCAGGGGCCATGCTAATCTTCTCTGTATCGTTCCAATTTTAGTATATGCACGACCGAAGTCGCACGACTGTATGAGGGGGCGGAGTCTTATTTATATGTGCCAGAGCAGAGACCACTCAGAGTCACGGTGGGACCGAATTGGGATCAAAGCTGGACCTGGTCCGGAGGAACAACCGGGAACGGTCCATACAGCTCCGATAGTTCGCCGAGACTCGGTCCGGCTCAGCTCGTCCGGATTCTCTTTGGCTCCTCCAGGAGCATGACGGGAAATATGCAAATTAGTGACGTCGGCGGACGCTGGTTGGAGGCTTAAACGAAAAGCTGAGGGCCGCACATTACCGCACCTGAAGGGGCCCGGACTACAGACCTGATCCCGCAGCGTGTCCCCGACCTTCCCGCAGCCCCGCGCGCTCAGACACGCTCATGAGCGTGTACAGAGAAAACAACACTCTCGGCGACGGCCACGGCCGGAAGTGACGAAACCGAAGCAGGAAGTGGCTGTGGAGCTCTGCGGCGCCACAAACATAATAAAGAGTGGACACCGCATCAACCGCTACTACCATAGACATTATAAAGAGTACACGCCACATATGCTGCAGGGGCGCAGGAAATACGGCCGCAATGTTAGTTCCGGACGTCATAGACTGCCGGGTTGCAGGATATACAGGCGCCATCTTGGCTCGGTCGCAGGAAATCCGGGCGCCATCTTGCTCCGGTCGGCCAACCTGTAAACGCAACGTGAAGCAGCAGAGAATCTAAGACGCCAGAGCAACTGTGCGGCGTATTCCTGTACAAATCGGCGGACTGTTGAAAGCAGGGCTCGGGGGATTACTTTTCACACATATAATGTAACATTATTGTTAGAGGTTTGTGAAAAGAAACTTAATGTACCGTCACTCTGTCCATCGGTGAACTCGTAGCCGCTGTGATGAGCTGGACTTTGTTTACTTTTATAGACTTGGATTACAAAATACACAAGAATGCTGTTGTAGAAATAAACCAAGTATTGCTGTATGACATTGACCAGCACGTTTTACTAGTTGACACAGGCTGTATCATTCACCAGTAATTCTTTCACCCTAACAGAAGTAATTCCTCTCATGGCTTCTCCTCCACACTGACAACACATCTGATTGTAGAAGTTTGCAAACAAACTTAATATTTTTGCAGCGTTGGTTCATTTATCAACATTTAGGCATCAAAATAGGAAAAAAGAAAATAAGCGAAGTCTCCTTTTAAAAATGTTTGTGTGTTGACTCAAATATCCTATTTTCATTTTGAAGGTTTCCTGAAGACAAAGATTTGAGGAAAAGGAGTGAAGTGGCTTTCAAGAGGAAGGATTCACTGCCAGTGAGTCCTCTTTGTTTACAGTGAGCATTTTAAGCAGGATGATTTCGACAGGAGAGGACAAGTTGTCCAACAAGGATGTTATTCCCTCCATCTTCAGCTTCCCGGTTCACCTCCAAAGAGCAGGCGTATCATCATAAGACTATTAGCTTTCATCAATGTAAATATTCAATTGTCAATCACAGGGCAGGGTCTAAACCTTATCCGTGTGTGTGTGTGTGCGTGCGTGCGTGCGTGCGTGCGTGCGTGCGTGCGTGCGTGTTAGTTATGCTTCCTTGTTTTAGTATAGAACAAGGCGAGCCCTCCAGCAGCTCTAAATAAAGGTGAATGGAGCCTGTGTGTCTCTCAGGATGAGCCAGAAGCTTCAGCCTCATCATGTATTTCTATTTTAAACATCATGACTATGGAACTCTCTTGTGTGCTGCCACTCGTATTAAAAAACCTATACACACGCAATGGAGGACATGTTGAACATGACACACACACACACACACACACACACACACACACACACACACACACACACACACACACACACACACACACACACACACACACACACACACACACACGATGACAACAAGACAAAGTGGCTCAAACCCCAGTTGAGTCAGAGTTCAGTGTGTGAAGTGAAACATCACTTAAACCGTCTTCATCCCTCCTCCTTCCAGGATCAGGGCTCTGCCTTGCTGCTTCTCCTGCTGCTCTTCAGACCATGAAGCTTTAGCAAGAGAGGAAAGTCTGGAGTGAGAGAAGAGCAACGCCATGGTGAGAGACAAGAGGACAAAGACCAGAGTGAAGAGATGTTTGGGGGATTTGAGGTAAAAGAACCTCGTTAATGAAGAGCTCCAAAAGAGTCTGGATTTCTACTCTGCTAACATACATGTTCATGTTATTGTTAAACTCCTTGGTTATTATCTGAAGAACTCGTTTATTTACAACAGTAATTCGTCAAAATCTAAATGGACAACGCTAAGACAGCCTTTTGTAGTGTATGAAGATGAGGGAGTGAAACATTTTGAGTCTCTCTGAGGTATTTGTGTGTCTTTGGCCCAGTAGGTGAAGTGTGAGGACAAACTCTCTGTCGTCCTTAGTGTACTCAGGCTTTGCCATGACGTCTATTTGAAGATCTGAAATGAAATGAGAAAAAACAAGAATATGTTAAATGGCTACTTCCCAATGTTTTCACAGGTGGCTGGTCAGTGGAGGACGAGCCTGAACAAGATGATGCTGGAAGTGCTGGAGAGAAGAAGACCAGACTGAATATAAATAAAAACATGGAGCAGGGGACACTGTGGGACACTGTGGGACAAACACAGCCTGGCCCACAGTGTCCTCTGGCTGAGGGAAGGTGTGCAGCTCAGGTTCCCTGGCAGCTGGGAATGTTTCCTCTGGTGCAGGAAGACTGGACTGTCCTCCTCTCACCTCTGCCAGCCTCTCCTCCCTGGACTGTCCTCCTCTCGCCTCTGCCAGCCTCTCCTCCCTGGACTGTCCTCCTCTCGCCTCTGCCAGCCTCTCCTCCCTGGACTGTCCTCCTCTCACCTCTGCCAGCCTCTCCTCCCTGGACTGTCCTCCTCTCGCCTCTGCCAGCCTCTCCTCCCTGGACTGTCCTCCTCTCGCCTCTGCCAGCCTCTCCTCCCTGGACTGTCCTCCTCTCGCCTCTGCCAGCCTCTCCTCCCTGGACTGTCCTCCTCTCGCCTCTGCCAGCCTCTCCTCCCTGGACTGTCCTCCTCTCACCTCTGCCAGCCTCTCCTCCCTGGACTGTCCTCCTCTCACCTCTGCCAGCCTCTCCTCCCTGGACTGTCCTCCTCTCGCCTCTGCCAGCCTCTCCTCCCTGGACTGTCCTCCTCTCGCCTCTGCCAGCCTCTCCTCCCTGGACTGTCCTCCTCTCACCTCTGCCAGCCTCTCCTCCCTGGACTGTCCTCCTCTCACCTCTGCCAGCCTCTCCTCCCTGGACTGTCCTCCTCTCGCCTCTGCCAGCCTCTCCTCCCTGGACAGCAATGGCCAGTCCGTCACCGATACTGGGGAGCAGCTCATCTACCCCCAGTGAAAAGGCTCTGGTGACGCCCTGGTGCAGCAGTGATTCGTCGGTCGCAGATGAAAAAAGCTTCAAAAATAGAAATGAGATAGAAATGTTCCTTCCTGTGGCCATGAGAATCAATAACTCGCCCTGGTAAATGGTGTTTACTGTGTTTTGGTTAATTCCATCCTCTCTGTGCTGATGTAAGTCTTGTACAGATTAATATTCAAAACTACTTTTGTAATTTTTATCCTGTTTTATTTGATATTTAACTTTCTATTTATTCTGTGAGGAGCAATGCTTCAAGGGATTTCCCTCCGGGATTAATTATGTATTTCTATTCTGCCCAAATTGTCTGAAAAAGTTTGTAAAATAAGGATGAACTCATTAAATCAGGTACAAAAACATTTAAAAAATTTAAAATTAGATGAAACAAATGGAAAATAAAATAAAAATAAATTCCAAAACAAATTAAAAAGCCCATTTCGATATAATACACTGTAATTTAAACTTCATAATACAAGATAGTTTTTGTACTTGTATCTAAACTACTGTATATATGAAACTTTAGAAGCTGTGTCAGCCTCAGTAAAACCTATTTTATTACATATTTGTAGTCCTGTAATCTCGTTTGTCACATTAAGGTGATATAAAGAACCGTTTCCAGTGTTTTGATTCTTAAGTCTTAAGTATTTCATTAATTCAGAATGTTAATTTCCAAAATATTACTGAATTACTTTCACTTGTTCTCATGATTTGTCCTCCTCAGAGTCTGGTTCTGCAGGGTTCTCCTCAGAGCCTGGTTCTGCAGGGTTCTCCTCAGAGCCTGGTTCTGCAGGGTTCTCCTCAGAGTCTGGTTCTACAGGGTTCTCCTCAGAGCCTGGTTCTGCAGGGTTCTCCTCAGAGCCTGGTTCTGCAGGGTTCTCCTCAGAGTCTGGTTCTACAGGGTTCTCCTCAGAGCCTGGTTCTGCAGGGTTCTTCCTATTAAAGAGTTTTTCCTTCCCACAGTCACTAATGCTTTCTCTTGTGGAATTGTTGGGTTTTCTCTGTAAAACTGCCTTGAAATAACTGTTAAATTGACATTTATAAATAAAGTTGAATTGAATTGAAGGTGTTGTTTGAACAAAAATCATTTCCTCGCCACTTTTTCATGGTTCACCTTGAGCAACGCCGGCCTGCGTCTCCTGGACGGACTATAGACCTAATGAAAATATATTCTCTGTATTTAAATATTCACACACACACACACACACACACACACACACACACACACACACACACACACACACACACACACACACACACACACACACACACACAATGCCTGAGAAGGGATAGGAAGAAGTAAAATCTTATGAAATCTAACCCCTTCTCCAAATATTTTTGATCGATCTATTTTATCTTTGTTGATTGATTTTTGATTCGCTTCCATACCTCCTGTAGGGCTCGACTACTCCGCCGAAGCTGTGGATACTTTGCTTCCAGACGTATTTGTTGTGGTTCCATGGCGAGTTTGAGGTGAGATCTCGGCAGATTGTTCTCTTTTTCCATCGTCAGCTTCTTCTTCAATCTGCTCAGTGTGTTCTAACAAAGTCTTCAGGTGATGTGCTGCAACATTTTGCTCTTCCTCATCAATCAAATCGTCCTTGGATTCACTGACTAATCAAATCAACGCTTGCTTTGTTGCCACATTTCCCGATGGGATTTTAGGTTTCATACACACCTCTTTGAGCTGAGTTGTAGATCTCAGTCTTCTGAGACGAGGCCTCCGCCAGCTCCTCCAGGTCCATTGTGTGAGTTTGCTGCCCTCTTGTGGTTGCTTTCGGTAAAGCTCCCCAGCGGTCCTCCCCTGGAACGTCGCCTCACTGGGCACCGAGTTCATTCTCCCGCAGTGCCTCCATTTTGTTGCACACCCGTTCAGATTTATACACGTTATCCAGGCATGCATGGGTTTGATAGCTTGATTTTTATTCTGCAACATAAAAGACAAGACCACACTTCAGCCAGTGCACGTGCTCTCGCCTGAGGTCCCAGGTCTTTGTGTAGAACAAGAACGTGGTGCAATTTGTACAATTCAAATATTTAAAAATCTGCCCTGACAGCAATATTTCAATTGGGTGTGATTTTAGTGTGATTGTGAAAGAAATGCTGCAGTGAATCCACTTGAAAAGTGACCCAGAGGAACCTGGGGTCATGTAGGAATGGACAGGACAGGAACCTGCTGCAGTTTGCTGAAAACTATTTGATTTGAATTTGGAGGAAATGTTCTGCCTGTACAGTAATATAATGATTTAAGTGTGTAATTGGGAAACATATTGACGTTGATGATCACATCAATATGGGCCACAGACATTACAAATGAAGAATAAACAATTAATGTAGAATGATAATAAAAAAAAGAATAATCTAAATATGGGGGTATCCAATGTTCCACACAGACATTACTGACATCACTGCGACTCCCACGTATTTCTCCAAGGACATACTTCTATATAATACTGATATATGGTACTTTGATATATCCCGAAGCTACAAGGTGGGATTCTGTGCTGGGCTCAGAACAATACGGGTATGCCATTGCAAAACAATGCATACAGACAGAAATATTAGAAAGTCTACCAACCGTTCAAATCCGGTGAAAATGATTCCTTGAACGGGGACGGAGCGTCCAAACAAGCAGACGTTGTGACGAGAAAACGATGCAGGTGCCAAAAAGTGATTCCCTGTCCAAAGCGTATTGCTGTCCCCCAGTGGACACTGCCTGTCTGTCCCTGGACACGTCCATTCTGTCCCAGCTGCTTTTAGTAGGATTTACAGCCATAACGTACAAATATACTAAACTGCATGAACATGGTAACAACTCAGGTGAGTCTGAGAAAGTCTCACGTTTCCTGTAAGCAAAAAAAGAACTATTTAAAAAGGAAGGATTTTCAGCTTATAGCATCGTCTTGCATGTCATTTACGTGTCAATAAGTAATGTCTATATAGTTTATGTATTTGAGTTGTCTGTTTTCCTTGTTTGCACTGGTAAACCAAACTGCAGTTTAGAAAAAAAATTAAAATTGACATGCAAAATAAAGAAATTATAGATTTTATTTAGCTGATGATATTATTATTATTATTATTATTATTATTATTATTATTATTATTATTATTATTATTATTATTATTATACATACATGATACGTGATAGGTGATACAGTTTAGGATATGTAAATAACGGTAAATCCTGATAAAAGGCGCTTCAGTAGATGAGGATCACTTTTTGGCACAACACCAGTAACCCCCCCAGAAATATGCAAGAGATGCCAGTGAGGAAATCCAAGATGGCGGTGATACGGCGCCCCCATACTCGTTCAATACAAATCTCTGTGAATCTTAATAGTCACCTTAGGAGTTCATACTGGAAAGTGAACAGCTCCATTCTAAAACATGACAACGTGTGTAAAATTGTTATTTCATTAATTGATCGCTACTGGCATAAATCTAACAGAAAATCAGTTTTGGAGTAATTGGGAACTGTTCAAATTCGAATTAAACAAATTTTTACGAACATACGGAAGTTCGATCGCTAAAGCTAAAAAAGCTGAAGAAGAAAATCTAATTTCAGAAATAACATCAATTACACAAATAATAGCTGGGATTTAACTGAGAACGAACGCCTGCGCTTAGTGGTTTTTCAAAGTAAACTGGACGACGTCTCTGGATGTCAGGCTGAGGAGGTGGTAGGAGGAAGGATGTTAGAGTAATTTTATATATAGTTGCCATATCCGTGCTTAATTATATTCATGTTCAAGTTCAGTTTTATTCCTTGTGTTCTTTCTTAGCAGCGCCGCTGAGGCGCTGCACACTAATCATATGTTCTGAGCACGTCAACCTGACCGAGGCTGATAAGCAGGATGAGCCATGTTATCCACACAGCTGCCTTCTCGACGTCCCATGTGCGGGGGATGTCCTTTGATTGTACTCATAGTTGATAAAACTGTTAAAACTCACAGAATGTTTGTTTCTATGATGTGTATCCTGTAAACCCTCCCCTTTGTTAAATGGAATACAAACGCAGGAGAAATGATCTGGGAGCAGAGTGGATAGGAGGTGTACTTGGGTACACTCCTAGTCATTTCTCCTCGCGAGTAAACAAAGCTCATTTCTTGTTGTCTTCTTCTTCTTTCTTGCAGATTTAATAAATGTCCGTAGCTTAAACCTGACATTTAACTTGGTCCTTCAAGCCGGATGCCAACAACGCCTGGTGGTCCCAGCGGGCGCGGTAGTCGCCAGCAAGCCCACGGCCGTGGCGGGCCTCACTAGGTGAGACCCAGCACCTTTTCCAGGAACTGACACTATTTCGTGTGCTGGGACCCACAGGTTGACGGCATCCAACGGCGAGAGGAAAAGGACTCCGAAGGGTGAGCATTGTTTTGGGTTAAAAAGAAAACTGTGCGACTGAGGGTTGCAGGATAATAAAACCCTGTGAATTCTAGTAACAGGTAAAATAAAAAGACGCTGAGGTAATGAACACCTGAGAATAGTTCATGTTAAACGGGCAACGGAGTCCACGGTTGAGCGTCTACCAAAAAATCCGTGAGAAAAATAAAAAAATAAAAGTGTGCACGTTGAATGAGTGGGTGGCCTGTGAACCACTAGGTTACAGCCATCATTTAAAAACAACAGGAAAGTAAGTAGTGGGCTGACGTGGATGCACAGGCAAGAATTCTCCACCTGAAAGGGTTGAAGAGAGAATTACCGCGATCAGTGAAAAAAAAATTAACCACTACCCTGTTGAAAGGTTGACCAACGGTACCATAGACTACCCCAAGTAGTACGGTCCGTCCAAATTTAAAAACAAAATGGGACAAGGGAACACCAAAAAACCTAAACCGCGCGATCAATTAACTTGTAAAGATTGGAAATATGTAGAACGCTGCAGCGAAGAAAATGTAAAACATTTGGATGATTGGATCGCAAAATACGGCTTCGACGGGAGCCTCAATACACAAAAAATAACAGTTTTACAAGATGCGATTAAAGAAAAAACTAAAAAGGATCCTAAAAAGATGAAAAAAGAAGGTTATGATCATACTAGAAAATGGATGGAAATAGCACAAAAAAGGAGAGAAGGAGAAAGAAAGAGCAGAGGGAAGGAGCAGTTAATGTATCACAGGAGGGAAGATGATGAAACAGGGCCAGTTGCACAAAACAGGGCCGGAGCAGTAACAAGTGTAGTAACAACGACAGAAGCAACAGTGAAACCTACCGCACCCATGACACCAGAAAAACCTGACTCAGAGGAAGAGACAGCACCACCCCCTTATGCGGGTTGTAAACCACAGATATACCCAGACTTGTCGAAACTAGATACACGCCAGAAAGACACTTACAGCCCAATAGCGACTAGGAGCCAAGGTATGCTTCCGAAAGACAGGAAAAAGACCTGGGATTCCTTTAACCCATTAGGATCACCAAAAACACCGACCACAAACATATCGGACGCAGAGAACTACCCCCTGATAGAAGTAGCTAACCTGTTAGCAGGACAAGGACAGCAGAGACCTACCATACTAGTATACAGAACCTGGACTCAGGAAGACATTAAAAAGGCTCTCGAAAACATCACCAAACCAGGCGACGACGTGGAGCAGTTCATAACAGACATGACCAACCTCAGAACCTCTTACCACCTGAATGGACTTGAAGTCCAACAAGTGTGGATGGCTGCTCTTGGGCCAAACTGGCACAAGGTCGTTGGGGACTGGAGTCCGGTAGACATAAATCAGCGACCTTTAGCTGATGGGACACCTGAACTAACAGGCAGAATAAATGCAGTGGCGGAAAGAGCACGCGCTGTTTTCCGCCGGATAGCAAACTACACAGAAATAGGCAGAACCAGACAGAGAACAGACGAGACCTTTGACGACTACAGATTCAGGATGACCAAGGTTTTCAGAGCCAATAGTGGACTACAACCAGACGTTAACCCACAAGGCCCTTACAACCAACAACTTAAAAACGCACTTCATGCAGGATCTTCAGACGCCATCAGAGGATGGGTCTCAAAACATTACATCGGACTTTCAGGGGGGACATTGGAAGAGTACATTACACACGCCATACATGCAGAGAAAGTAACAAAACAAAAGAAAAACAGCGAGAACAGTGGAGGAACAGGAGCTTATTTTCAGGAACAGCAGGGCTTTGAGGAAGTGTTTTACCAAGGACCACCTAGAGGCGGGATGAGAAGCAGAGGGCGTAGACCTTTTAGAGGACAGAGGGGTGGAGGCAGAGGTAGAGGAAATTTTGGTAACAGAGTGGATGGATGCTGGACCTGTGGGAAACTGGGACATATTGCAAGAGACTGCACTGAAAGACCAGAAAAACGCTTTTGACAAAAACCGAGCATGACTAGATGGCCCCAGGGGACATGACACACAACGGACTCAGGACGACACTGGGCCACATTTCTTTGACGAAGTAGACGAAACAGACACACAAACCGAGATCTTGATAAACTATGAGGAACTTCTGTACTCAGCCGACACTCTACCCGAAGTGACCCTGACTTGCAATAATAAACAGATAACATTCTTGTGCGACACATGGGCATGTAAAACTACTTTGAGAGAAAGAGTACCAGGACTCATTCAGACATCAAAAACAGTATATGTGCGAACAGCAGATGGCAACACTTCACCAGTACCACTGACGACTCCCATACACTTTCAAGACAGACACCAACACGGACTACAGGCCACCGCTTCTGTATTGTATTACCCCGACTGCCCGGTAAACCTTTTAGGGAGAGATTTGCTCGCAAAGCTGCAGTTAGGACTCATACCAGACGGACGGGGCAGGATTATGGTCCGACGGAAGGGGGAGCTTGACTCAGGTGGAAGTTTTGTGTTAAGAGCCACTGGTAGTTTGCACTATTACTACACGTTGGACATACCAGATGTCCCACCACACAAAACAGGAACATTCATACTTAATCAAGCGAAACAAATGTTGAAAAGCCCAGATCACACCATGGAGCCTGACGAGTTGCATGTAACAATGTGGTATAAAAATGGTCCAGGACCAGATGGAGACTATGAAGAATGGCTGAAAAAGATAACCCCAGCCAGAATAACTTGCACACACATTTACAGCAATGCAGAAAATGCAGCTGCAGCAGCAGTAGAGCTGCCTGATCATCTAAAACAGGCTTACAGAGGAACTTATCCACCACATGTGTCACTGTGCAATAAATCGACGGGCACATGGCAGGATCTGGGCAGATTGGTAAAGACGGGTCTCCAGACACGCGATTGGTATCGAGTTTCTCGCGACGTGGAGACCAGTCCATCCACCGCACTGAGACGAATGCGTTTATTTCTCACTATGACGGTCAAAAGCAATGTGCACCTAAATGAGGAGTGACACACATATCTTACACAGGAAGACGAGAAAGCTCTAAAAAACATTCCAGTTGCACTATGGTCAAAAGGTCCGACAGATGTAGGCCTGATTAAAGGAGCACAACCTGTAAAAATTTGACCGAAAACAGAACATAGACCAAACCAGAGACAGTAATTACGCCGGTAATAAAAGCCTTACAAGAAGCAGGGGTCATTATCCCCTGTCCTGACTCACCATGCAACACCCCATTGTTTCCTGTCAGGAAGCAGGCGCCGTCACAGGGATGGCGGATGGTTCAAGACCTGCAAGCAGTAAACAATGCGGTGGTGCAAAGAGCACCTTGTGTACCAGATCCACACACATTGTTAAATAACTTGAGATCAGATGCAAAAGTATTTACAGTAGTGGACATAAGCAACGCATTCTTCTCAATACCAGTACATCCAAATAGTCAGTATTGGTTTGCATTCACCTTCAAAGGACAACGATATACATTTACCAGATTACCTCAAGGTTATTGTGAAAGCCCAACAATTTATTCTCAATGCATGAGCGCGAGTTTGGCTAAATTTACCCGGCCGAGAGGAAGCCAACTACTCCTTTATGTAGATGATATCTTATTAGCATCACCAGATAACGAAACATGTATGCAAGATTCATTAGCACTTTTAGAACACCTGTATGTAGAAGGCCATAAAGTAAGCAGAGATAAACTACAGTTGTGTAAAACCCAGGTCAAATATTTAGGCCACAGTTTAAGCGCTGGAGGAAGAACAATTCTTGACAACAGAAAACAAGCAGTTTTACACGCACCAAAGCCAGTAACCAAAAAGCAAATGATGTCCTTTTTAGGCATGACAAATTACTGTAGAACTTTTATACCAAATTATGCAGAAGAGGTTGTTGAACTATCCAAATGAATGTATGAAAATGAGCTCAAAATGACAGATAAACTACAATGGACATCCTCAGCAGAAACAGCTTTTTGTAAAATAAAAACAACTCCAGGGCCAGACGAAGATTATGAAAACAAACTGAACAAACTTACTCCTGAAAAGATAACATGCAGTTATGTGTACAGCGATGGCCACAGCCGTGCAGCGGCTGCTGTGACACTCCCAGCCTCCTTAAACCAGATGTATGGAGGCCAGTACCCAGCACATGTGTCACTATGCAAGAAGGCATTTAGATCAATGAAAAGATCTTTTTGACCAACCTTTAAATAAAGGAGAGACACTTTATGTTGACGGTTCATCTAGAAAAAATTCGTTTGGGAAAACTGAGACAGGTTATGCTGTAGTGACAGCAGACAAAGTCTTAAAAGCGGAAGCGTTGCCATCTCATTATTCTGCACAGGCAGCCGAACTAGTTGCATTAACCGAAGCTTGTAAACTAATGGCAGGAAAACCAGTAACAATACATACTGATAGTCAGTATGCTTATGCTACTGCTCATACCTTTGTCACATACTGGCATAACAGAGGAATGGTTACATCAGCAGGAAAACCAGTCACACATGCAATATTGCTAAAAGAGCTATTGGAAGCTATCCAGTTACCCTCAAAATTAGCAATATGCAAATGTCAAGCCCACACTAACGGCACTGACAGCGTTAGCAAAGGAAATGCTTTCGCTGATAAAACAGCAAAAGATGCAGCAACAAGGAAAATTCTTGCTGCATCAATACAAAAACACGACCACTTAGATCAAGACTTACTTAGAACTATGCAAAAACAAAGTCCACCAATAGAACAAGATTATTGGAAAAAAAAGCAAGGCGCTAAACTAAAAGATAGCATCTATTTCTGACCAGAAAACAAACCAATCCTACCAAAAAACCTATATAAATGGGCAGCAATATTGAGCCATGTCACATGTCACATGTCACATGTCTCAAACAGGAGGGAGGGTAGGACAAATACACAAAATATATACAACCTATGGCTTTAATTCTTACTCAAAAATTTTTGTAGGACATGTTTAACATGCGCTAAACACAATCCGCAAGGGAACATAAGACCAAAGAGAGGGAAATTCCCAGAACCAAAATATCCATTTCAAGTAATACACATGGATTACATAGAATTAAACAAAAGTGAAGGTTATGAATACTGCCTAGTAATAATCGACGCATTCACTAAATGGATAGAGTTATTTCCGACAAGGACACCAGATTCCTTGACAGTAGCCAAAGCATTATGTAAAGGCATAATAATAAACAATTCCAGAGGTAATCAGGAGCGATAATGCTAGACATTTTGTAAATGCAGTGATTAAACATATAGGAACTTTGTTTCACATAGATCTAAAAAATCATTGTTCATATCATCCGCAGAGTGCAGGTCTAGTAGAGCGAATGAATGGAACAATAAAAAATAGATTAAAGAAGTGCATGGAAGAAACAAATAGACTGTGGACAAAATGCTTAGATTTGGTAAAAATGTACATTAACATCACCAGTACGAATGGCTTAACGCCATATGAAATGTTATTTGGACGACCTTACAGAATACCAACCTTTACAAATTATTGGGAACCAGATGAGGAAGCTAATTTAGCAGACTATATGAGGAAAATAGCAGAAAGGCAAACTTGGATACATTTATCACATTGTAAAAGGGTCATCACTGCTGAGTCTCCGACCCCACCTAGCGAGCAAAAGACTGATAGTAGGGTGGATTCAGACGTTTAGAGCCTGAGTAGACCTGAAAGTCAGCAGAAGAACGATTACAAGCCGTAAAGTGGTTTAGCGGAAGCCGAACTGAGCAGTAATGACAAAGTCAAACGGTTGTGTGGTCCTCTGGACCCTAACCGTCATAGCAATCGCAATAATACTTTTTGCCTTAGTGTGGTTCCTATGGGAACCACCTCAACACAGCGAAAGAGACCAAACCAGACCAAAAAGACATGCCACAGTTAGAAATGCAAAAGACGGATGCGAGGGAAACATCAGCTGGGGATCACACCTTCACATACCACAAGTGTATTTACCAACAGACAGAACTACCACCATAATCTTGCAGCCACAAAACCTAGAGTGGAATGGACAGAAGGGGGGTTATGGGGTGCGATGGTATTTGACTAATGACATAAAAGATACCACCTGGGGAACCTTAGTAGCAGAAGATGTGGGAGCAGACTGGTCGGGGTACACAACTACCACATATGCAAAATATCACCGGTCAATCATCACGATTCAGGCACCAACCACATCCAGCACAGCGATAATCATAACAGTAAACTTAACAAAAAACAGAACAATCGCCCCTCCCTCGTACTTACAATATGCAAATGCAGCGACATGTTGGGGATTCTATTTATGGAAGTACAAAATAGGGAAAGATGTGCCTTTCCAGTTACACCTATGTGACTATAACTGCCCCGCGCAAACTAAAAAACAAAACACGGCTCGGATGACCTCAGCAGCAAAACATGCAGGGATAATGGCAATAGATCAGGATACGGGAGCTGATGATTACTTCAAAATTACCACAGGAATCTCGGGAGATAAAAATAACTGGTTGTTAATGGTGGAACAAGCAGCTAAGATTCCACAAAATCCAGACAAAGGGTCATGCTTAGTTTGTATGGTAGCTAGACCCTTACTTAAAATAGTTCCGGCTCCAGTAAACTCCACCTGTGTAATCAACCTGATGCAAGAAACCAACCCTGACGCGACCTGCAAACACCTAGACAAAACTTTTCCACTCACAACCATGACAAAGCGCAAACCACTCTTTTATAACACCGTAGCACCTCAGAAATTCACCTGCATAAAAATCACGAGCACGAACCCTAAACATTTCCTTGGAAGCCTAAACAACTCCTGGTGCCTTGAAACAGTTCAAGCTCCAGCCAAATTCACACCATTAGCACGAGCAGATGTGTGGTGGTGCTGTGGCCCAAACAGAATTTATGATGGCCTTCCTAAGCGAGCTCAAGGATTGTGTGCACTCGTGACCTTCATCATTCCAGTAAACGTTCTTCCCCTGGTTGTGACTCTAATCTCTGAGAGAATGTTGCAGACTGATGTTTACAGGACGGAGATGGTGAGACGACAGAAAAGAAGCTGGAAAGGAGGAGAAGCCGATCCAACATACATCGATGCCATCGGTGTACCACGTGGTGTTCCTGATGAGTATAAACTAGCAGATCAAGTTGCAGCAGGCTTCGAGAATATACCAGTCATTTCCATGATTTTTCCTATCACTCCTAATACAAATGTTGACAGAATAAACTATATTCATTACAATGTTCAGCGTTTGGGAAATTGGACAGAAATGGGTTTTTCAGCAGTTCATGGGCAGCTTTCAGCAACATCGACAATGGCTTTTCAGACGCGTATAGCGGTGGATATGTTGCTGGCGGAGAAGGGCGGGGGTGTGCTCAATGTTTGGGGACAAATGTTGTACCTTTATTCCAAACAACACAGCAGCAGATGGAACGCTCACACGGGCCTTGGAGGGTCTTCGTACTTTGAATAAAAAGATGAACGATCACTCTGGCATCGACACGTCTATGTGGGATGGATGGGCTGATATGTTTGGGAGATACAAAGCTCTTGTAATGTCTGTTTTGATCTCCCTTGCTGTCTTCACTGCCATCCTCACCCTGTGTGGCTGCTGCTGTATCCCATGTATCCACGCCCTCCTCACCCGCCTAATCAACACTGTCATTTCTCCCATGAAACAGGACCTGGCGCAGGCTTATCCGTTGTTGGGGGATGCTGAACATGACTCTGAAATTAGCGAGGGTGATGACTTTCCATCCTTGCCCGACCTTTTTCCAGACCCTGGAGATTATGAGTAACAGTAAAACATTACAAACCCGAGTGTAAATGTTTGTGTTCTTGCGAAAATGATCTTGCAGCTGAAAATCAATATTGAAGTGGCTGGTTACAAGTGATGTGAGAATGTAGGCACAGATATGACAAACAGGGGGAATATGTTAGAGTAATTTTATATATAGTTGCCATATCCGTGCTTAATTATATTCATGTTCAAGTTCAGTTTTATTCCTTGTGTTCTTTCTTAGCAGCGCCGCTGAGGCGCGCGCTGCTCACTAATCATATGTTCTGAGCAGGTCAACCTGACCGAGGCTGATAAGCAGGATGAGCGTCATCCACACAGCTGCCTTCTCGACGTCCCATGTGCGGGGGATGTCCTTTGATTGTACTCATAGTTGATAAAACTGTTAAAACTCACAGAATGTTTGTTTCTATGATGTGTATCCTGTAAACCCTCCCCTTTGTTAAATGGAATAAAAACGCAGGAGAAATGATCTGGGGCCAGAGTGGATAGGAGGTGTACTTGGGTACACTCCTAGTCATTTCTCCTCGCGAGTAAACAAAGCTCATTTCTTGTTGTCTTCTTCTTCTTTCTTGCAGATTTAATAAATGTCCGTAGCTTAAACCTGACAAAGGAGCTTGAACAACATAATGCTAAAATGTAAACAATACAAAAACTAAACATTGATGGAGAGATCACCGATGAGCCCCAAAGAATAGATCAATACTGTTCAGACTTTTACACCAAAATATATGAATCAATATACAAGCAAGACTTGACTCTTCAGTTTCTGGGCTCTCACACAGAAACTAAATGAATTGACAGTGATTTAAAAGAACATTGCTACAAACCACTTCCACTCCAGCATGCTGTAGCTCTCTGGAAGTTTATTTGATTGACAGATTTTACTTTAAATCTTTTTGGCCCATTGTGCATGAGGAAAACAACCTGCCTAATAACTCTGCACACCTTGATAGAGGGTGACGATGTCCTTCCTCATTACACAAATACACATCCCGATAGGCTCAAGTCCAGTAAGAACTCTCATTAATATAGCTTGGAGTTAAAAAATAAGATAATGCTGGAACTGTATTCTAAATGTATTAAACTCGGCTGACAGCTCATCAAAAAGCTGAGATTTTGAATGAGGCTCTGATGAGTGAAACAACGAGGAGGAAAAGCCTGTTAATGCTCACTCACCAACAACAAACACACATGGTTCGGTCAATGCAACGCGTGAAACCAGTATTTCAAAGCTCTTTTACAAACAAAAACCCAACAATTTCACATGAGCAAGCATTAGTGACAGCAGTGACGTGCAGTCAGGGGAGGCAGGTGAGGCAGTGCCTCACCTGCCATCATGGAAAGAAAAAAAATGTAAAAAGAAAATAAATTAATTAAATTGTTATATGTATCCAGTGATTATACTATAAAGTTATTTTCCATTTAACTTCACCAGTTTTAGATTATTTTTATTCAAAATCGCTGAATTTTCACATTTACAGTTCAAATACTGAGAAGAGACTTGCGGTGAGGCGGCAGCCAGCTGAGCCTCACCATGGATTGCGCAATGACTCGGCTAACTGCTGGCCTGCTGTGCAGTGAGACCGTATTGCTATCTCTCTGTATGTCGCTATTAAAATGTTCAAACACTTTTGCTATGTGAATTATATTATAAATTTCCATAGTTTAGTTACCTGAGGTATATAATGTACAGTGTATTTTGTCAACAACTGTATGTGTGTAACGTGTTTCTTGTGCTGAGCAATCATAAAACGGCTGCGAAGAGGCACTGGGTGAGGCACGCAGTTCTCCTGCCTCATGGTAGAGGGCGCTAGTGATCCCAGGGATCCTTCTTGCGACTCCTCGGCTGCAGAATAAGTGACAACAAGCTACAGTTAGCAAGTCAAGTGCAGCGGCAGCGATCGTTTATTTTTTCCTCTCGACTTCATTTATAAGTAAAGGTAAGACCATAATAACGTTTTGTTTTATTAAATGTGCTTTTTTGTGTGCTCCAGTTTGTATGTGTAAAGAATGCTGGTATGAGCTTTTAAACAGAACCCGTTAACTGCTGCCAATCAAATGGTGAATAAGATCCTCTTTAGGGTTCATATGTTTGTAAATCTGACTGTGATGAAGTCAGTGCCTCACCAGCCATGAACCTCACCGCACGCCACTGAGTGACAGTCAATCCAGCAGACAGAGAGATTGAGGCTGGAGGCGTCAGACCACAAACTTCCAGGTCAAAGTAACCCCACCCAGTGTTTCTAGATGTTTAATTAACTTCTCTCTCGGATGTTTTGGGACAAATGGAATAACTTCTGTTATATGGGAGGTCAGAAGCAGGAGACCTGAACAGGTACAATAACACTATACTGGATCTCTGCAGGAGCTGAGAAAACGACGGAGACTCTCTTCATTGTATCAGTGTTGACAAATTGAAATGTTTTGGGAATTAGTGAAAACGTTAATTGAAAAAATGATCTCCAAGACACACCTGTGGAAGAGCGTCTTTACACCGACCTGTGTTCAGCGGCCGAGACGGACGTCAGACCTCCCGCTGGAGAGAATCGCCTACAGTACGTATTGAATGACAAGCAGCAAATATCTAAAGACATTTTATGAGTCCTACCAAGTATCTAACCTTGTTAGATGACTTATTATGGTGGACGACAGATCTTTACCACATCTAGTTTAAAAAAAAGAGAGAGACTAACAGTTACACTCCAATTTATCTAAAGTTTATTCATCTTTATTCATGATGGACAGCTTCAGAACACCAAGAAAGAAAGAGATAGGAAACATGTTTAAAAACACGCGCGCGCACTCACACACACACACACACACACACACGCACTCGCACTCTCACACTCTCACATCAGCGCACAGCTCTTCGGGGACGCGGTCCACCGCAGCCAGCTCAGCTTGTTCTCGGAGTAGGGGGGGTATCGAAGGCCGTTGAGCCGCTCCAGAGCCCAGCCCCGCAGCATGCAGGCGCGCTGGTGGCTGAAGGTCTCGAAGCCCCAGCGCCCGTGGTAACTGCCCCAGCCACTTGCCCCTGCACAAAGAAACCCCCCCCGGCACGGTGAGAGTCTGCAGACAGAACCTCACAGGCTCCGAGTGTCACTTCAATCTCTTTTGGCCATTTAAATCTCTGAAATTACTTTATGTGAAGGTAAAAATATCAAATCATGGAGACTAAAATAAGAAAGAAATAAGAAATAAGTTTAAACACGGACAATGATGTAGTTAGTATACCGGGCCACAGGAGGCCACTGTTGCTTGATTTTGTAATGAAACCACACAGACGTGTGCAGAGAACAGTGTTGCCAGATTGGGCTATTTTTGTTTATGTCAGGCGGAGAAAAAATATATTGGACTGGTGATTAAAATTTGGTCTCTCTCTCTCTCTCTCTCCTCTCCTCTCTCTCTCTCTCTCTCTCTCTCTCTCTCTCTCTCTCTCCTTCCTCTCTCTCTCCTCTCTCTCTCCTCTCTCTCTCTCTCTCTCTCTCTCTCTCTCTCTCTCTCTCTCTCTCCTCTCTCTCCTCTCTCCTCTCGTCTCTCCTCTCTCTCTCCTCTCTCTCTCTCTCTCTCTCTCTCTCTCTCTCTCTCTCTCTCTCTCTCTCTCTCTCTCTCTCTCTCTCTCTCTCTCCTCTCTCTCTCTCTCTCTCTCTCTCTCTCTCTCTCTCTCTCAGAATTGAATATAGCCTAAAAGATTTGATTCAGCCATGTATTAGCCAGCTGATCTGGCTTCCAGTGACTGTAAATAGTTCAAGCTCTCAACATTGTTGAAGTTAATGGAAAGACGCTGATTCTGCGTAAAGGTAAGATGATATTTATGTCACATTAGCTTATTTGGACTTATTTTGGTAACTGCAGCCCACTTATTCTATTGCATTTGCTCGTTGAATTAAAAACTCAATCAGCTGCGGTGCAGCCAGGTCGTAGTGCGTCTTTCAGCACCACAGGTGTGGAAAGCGGCGAAGAGAAAAAAAAGAGAGAAGGGAGAGAGGGAGGGAGATGCGGTCTGTATGTGCGTAATTTTGTTTTAAATTGATTTGC
This sequence comes from Lipophrys pholis, assembly GCF_963383615.2. Taxonomy (NCBI): domain Eukaryota; kingdom Metazoa; phylum Chordata; class Actinopteri; order Blenniiformes; family Blenniidae; genus Lipophrys; species Lipophrys pholis. The sequence goes on along the minus strand of NC_137647.1, from coordinate 23,520,259 downwards.
ATGTAATCCTCATACAGGTCATTTGTGATGTAAATAAGGAAATATATGAGGCCTCCACGGCTTAAAAGTGCACATTTGTACGTGCAGTTGGCATTATTACTAACCAGGGCTTGGTGCGAGGATGCCAGAGGTTCATTTTGCAGTTTGTGTAGCCTATGGTTGATTTACCGCACTGTTGTTGGTTGCAATTTGCAAAAACCTATTTATCTATCATTTATATGTGGTTATTTGATGAAGATATGAAGCTCTGGGTGTGTTTTCTTTTGCATGTGGTATGATTTTGCTGGTTTGCACGGGTGTCTGGCAACTTCGAAGTTTTGGGCTGTTTTTTATTGGAATGGGCGGGTTCTAAGACGTGATTGGGCTGGAAACTGTCGATCTGATCTGGCAACACTGGTAAAGAACAATACACCATAAACGTGAAGAAAATAGAGAGAACCCGACGTCCGTATGGACTGATGACGGATCAGATGCTATCAGGGAGAGTCTCAACTATAAAACTACTGATATGGACAATAAAACTAGAATACTGACAGCGAGTCAAACCACTACGGGTCGGCCATGTTTGTTTACAACTGAATGAGCAGGAGGGAGGGGAGGGAGGGGGAGAGCTGTGCGCAGTAAGAGCGCTTGAAGCCTCCATCAGTCTCTGCAGGAGGGATTAGCGACCGTGAAAGAATGTTTCCACCTTTGGAGCCGGGATAAAAACTTAACAGATACAGTGGATCCGCACACTGGTGCTGTGTAAACGGACCCCCCAAAGATGAAGAAAGTTTTGCGGATACACTCGAATTTGTTGTCATGTAAACATCAGACAGGATGAAATGTTCAAACTAAGTTTGGTTTATAATATAGTAGTTTATAATATTTATAAACAAGGTGACTGATCTGCTTTCTGACAGGCTTGTTTTTTTTTTTTAAACAAAAACTTAACTTTTATCCAAAATAGTAAGTACAAAGTCCGAGTTTCTGCCAACAGTTTCTGCTGTTTTTCAAATTGTTTACGACGGTGTCTGGAGGCTCCAGGAGCCGCAGCCATTAGCGCTCTGCAACACAGCGGAAGAGCAGGCCGTCGGACCGAGAGCCGAGACAAGAGGACAAAGAACCGACCCGCCCTCCCATCCATCATCATGGGGAATGTGACGATCCTTATAGAGACGAGGCTAACTGGACCTGCACTAACTCTAGAAAAAGCTGCATCACTGGATCACGGGTTCAGGCTGGTGCCGGCAGGACCGTGCGGACAGTAGGAGGAAAGGAGGAGGGCTGGGAGCGTTTCTGATTGATAAGTGGTGTAACCCCCAGGACCAGCTGCAGCTGAACAATGTCTGCAGAGTCTGGAAAAGCCTGGAAACCATCACAGGCCACAAGGAACCAAACTCTAGACCAGGGGTCCTCAATAGGCGGCCTGAGGGAGCCAACTGTCTGGCCCGCGCCGGCTCATTAGCTGCACATCAACATGAAATAAAGTGCAATTTGTGGGGGGAAAAATGTGCTGCTCTACCTTTTTAATCCTCATCCCACGCAGTTGGAGACGGAGTCTGAGCGCATCGGATGTAATTACGTCAATGCATGCTTTGCTCGACGGCCCACGACCACAGGTTTCAATTTCACGACCCGGGAAACCCCCCGTCATATTGCAGAAAGTCAGTAAATTGAAATTAAACAAGGAAACAACATGAACCGCAGCGTGAAAAAGCGCAGTCAACCAGGAAAGCCTTCAGTTCCACTCTGACTGGACTGAACACTTTAGTTTTATATTACCAGCACTTCAACTCTCTGCATGCCGCCAGCTTTAATACCCACCACCCTCCAAAGTCCCACAGCCGCTAAACAGAAACTGAAAACATGACGTGATACAAGCCCTCCGTGTCTACGATATGTCGGCATTGGTACAAAAGAGAGCGACAGCGGCATCATCGCTTGTTTCATGGAACCTTACCAAAGCTAAGAAACAATTTGCTGATGCCGATAAAAAAGCTCAATTAATACGGTTGATGAAGTTTTGAGTCACGACGAGAAAAGAAAGAAACAGAACGACGACAAGTTTGGCACGAATGTCAATTTGATCAAAGTTGACCTGAGTTCTATGATTCAGGGTCGAGGCGTCACGCCGTCGCGGACAGTCGCCACCTTTTATCATGAGTTACAAGTGAGAGCAGGAAATAGCGGCGGATCGTTACGCACGGTCGCCATTATTGTTCCGCGGTGTTGCGAACTAATGTGCAAAGCTGCGAACTGCGGTGGGCTGCGAACTGCGGCGGGCTGCGAACTGCGGCGGGCTGCGAACTGCGGCGGGCTGCTATGCGCCGTTGAGTATCGTCATTCTCTATCTGTCAGGAATGTGGTGAATCGGGAGAATTTGGTATATTTAGTTGTGGATTTCGCTTTGAGACATGTCCAGCTGCCAGGACGCACCGTGAACCAGAGGACATGAGAATCGCCGTCTCGTGGAGGCGGGTGTTCGCCCAGGGCTCAAAACAAGCCAGGGCAGCAACTGGGTATTATTATATTGTCATTATTTTATGGCAGCCAAAAAGATGTTCCAGGAATATCAGGAATGTCACACCCATTTACGAACTATATTCAGATGCATTACGTCACATTAAAAATGTCAGGAATGTGGCAGGAATGAATTCAGGAACTCATCATGCCGATGTGTAAATGCACCTTTAAGCAAAGTTTCGCTGTTGGATAATACTGCAACTAGAAGAGTGGAGGATTTAGTGGAGGAGTGTTCTTCACCTCTGATCTCTAACTTAAAGTAACAGAATCCAGAAACAGACTTTCTGATGCAACGTCAGGCCTCAGGATTCAGACGACAGGATACGTCAGAGGAATTTCCTCATCTCATCACTTTTCTCACCGATTGGTCAGTGAATTCATAAATGTTTGTTTATTTGACATCTAACTGGTGTATCAGAACAACAAAATACAACAATAGTTCTAATAAGTTCATTTATATAGCAGTTTTTATACTTCAAATGCAGCAGACCACAATTAAAAACAATAAATAGTTGAAATGAGAACAGAAACAAACGCAGCATTAAAACAACAATTATGGAATTTAAAAAGTAACAACCTAAATCGCTCCCTGTATTTCTGTCTCTCTCAGGGCGTAAATAATTAGATTGTTGGTTTTGAACTTCCTTTTTTTCAAGAATGCTTTTTTATGTGACCCTCAACACAAGTTTTGAAAGTCACAGGCTTCAATTAATACTCAACCTTGACTATTACTCATAACAATAATAATAACAACAATAATAATAGTAATAATGGAAACATCAGCGAAAACATCTGCAATTAAAACAACTTTTACTGACATCGTGCAAAAAACCTGCGACTGTTCCGGCCCTTGGTTTGACCTGCTGGTCTGAGTTTCGGGGACCCCTGGTCTCCAGCCTCAGTCCCACTGCACAGAATGTGCCGGGACCAAACCCACTGCTATAGTAGTAGATGAACCGAAACATCACATCATAAAATGGGTCCGATCATCAATCTGGACAAGCCGCTTCGTTTAGATACGCCGCTTCCTGTTCACTGGTTGTTTTGTTACCTGGCTTTATTGAAATGTCAACGCTACACAGCACCCTGGTCTTCCACGCCTGCCGCCCGTTGCTTTGACATCCGACCAAATGAAGACCGTAGAGTGGCTGGTCCTCACCCATCTCCGCTTGATGGCGAGACCACACATGGACCTGCTCTGGTTCGCCTACCAATCTGATACAGGGGTGGAGGAGGACGCCATCATCCTCCTCCAACACAGAGCCCTGTCTCACCTGGAGAAGCCTGGAAACACTGTGAGCATCATATTCTTTAATTTCTCCAGTGTTTAACACCATACAGCCTGTGCTTCTGAGAGACAAGATGGAGCATGCAGGGGTGGACAACCACATCCTGGGTTCTGGACTGCCTCACTGGTCAGACTGAGCGACTGTGCAGGGCTTTGAACGCTCAGACTCATGTGATAAACCAACTCAAAAGTAAGCAGGATGCCACTTTTGAACATTTACGTGGAACAGAAACCAACTTGGAGAATTGCAGAGCTCTACTGGAACACTCAAAAAATGGCCTCTGATTTGGAGGAGCACGAAGACCAGAGACACTCGAGGACGAGAGAAGGCTGAAGTCGTCCTGAACAAAAACAAATCTTATCTACATTCAGATTCCCTCAGACGTCCAGACGCCGAAAGCTGGATTGTTTTTCTATTTCTCCTGGATGTGGATGTGTAAAACGCTCTGGACAGAGGCTCTGTCCTTCCCGGATATCGCCTCACACCCGCCCCACTGGGAACTTGTCTCTGACCAGGACTATCAAGGCCGTCTCACGACACCAGACACTGGACTGACACTGCAGAGAGAAGCAACAGTTCCGCTTCACCGCCTCTGTTGGCCGCTCCCCTCCTCCCACACAGAGGCAGGTGGAGGAGGTGAGCTGAGCTCCTACGAGAGGCTGTGAGCTCCACCAACCTAACCCAGCGGCTGGCTGCAACCTAACCCCACCTCCTATGTCCACATGTGCTTTGTCTTGGAGACATGTTGTAACCTGCTTTATATGTGCTGAGGTGTTTTTTTTCTCTCCCCCTAATCACACACTGTGCTCCTTTATAGAGCAGTCTGGAATCAGATTTTTTTTCTCCTCTCCTCACCTCTCGTCGTCTCTCTTTTCACCAAGCTTAAAAAAGAAATTTCGTTGTATTTGTTGCAATGACAATAAAGTTGATTGATTGATTGATTGATTGATTGGAGAAAGAAAAGCTCTTTGCTGCCATTCAAACATAAAACAAAGAGTCTTCACACTCACCGACTCCTCCAAAAGGCAGGCTGGGCAGCGACATGTGGATGATCCCGTCGTTGGAGCAGAAGCCTCCACTGCTGGTCTTCTCCAGGAACTGCTTGACCACCTGAGACACAGGTTAGAGATTAGAGCCTCCAGGCAGAGCCGCGCTGACCTGAAGATGGCGCTGTACTTACAGAGGAGCTGTCGGAGAACACGTAGAGGGCCAGAGGTTTCTCCTGGCGGTTCATGAACTCAATGCCCTCAGTCACAGACTCCACAGTGATGATGGGCAGAATGGGCCCGAAGATCTCCTCCTTCATCAGGGCGTCATCTTCAGCCACCTCCACCACCACCGTGGGAGCTGAGCGACAGGACACACCACGCCGAGGTCAGCACATTTTTTTTGTTCCTACAAATCTAAAGCTTAGGAAGCGTTTTCATTCTGTTGAACTTCAGCTGAAAGCAGGTGGAATGTTCGTATGAAATTGTGAACCGGACATGCAAACGCAAATCCACCATATTATAGTATGGTATGGTACACACTCTCACTAAGACCTTACAACTAAATAACTACACTCCCTAGAACAGGGACTGTGTGATACTAAAAAAAAGAAAAACTTTAAACATGAAGTGAAGTTAGCAAGAACCTGAATAAAGAGTCGTACCCTTTAACATTATACAAAAGATGGTTACTGGTTTAACATACCTGATCCATCTTTCAAAGAACCCATTTTGTTCTAGCAGATGTTATTCCTTCCATCTTTAAAACATCATATATGATATCAGTCCACTGTTGGTTTTTCTAGTTTCATCCACTTCCTTGTAATGGCTTTCCTACCAGCAGCCCTAAGTATCTGAAACAGAGGTTTATCCCTAGAGGAGAAGTTACCTGGAGGCAGGGCCCCGAAACACAGAGAAACAAATTCAAATGGAATATCTGTCAAAAATATACTCTGCATAATTTTAGAAACCTCTCGCCAAAAAGGCAACAGTATTGTACACAACCAAAATATAAGGGAATGATTTGCCTCTCTGCGTCCGTACTGTCTCCAACATGCAGATGAGTTGTAAAGTTTTTAACCAGAACCCGGGGTTCTAAAGATTCTAATGAGGCCCAACATTCTGTTTTTAATCCATTTTTTTCAGTAACAGACTCAAACCACCAAAGTCACAGGAGATCCTTTTTTCTTGTGGCAATAAGACAATATAACTTCTTCTGTATAAAGTCATTTCTTTTTTTTTCTTTTCAATTATAATACCAGTTCCTAGGCGGATCGGTGCAGCGTCTGCAGTTATGCAGTCGCTGCATCGGTCCGTCGTGGTGAAGAAGGAGCTAAGCCAAAAGGCGAGGCTCTGGATTTACCAGTCGATCTTCGTTCCTACCCTCACCTATGGTCATGTGCTTTGGGAAATGACCGAAAGAAGGAGATCCCGGATACAAGCGGCTGAAATGAGTTTCCTCCGTAGGGTGGCTGGGCGCACCCTTAGAGATAGGGTGAGGAGCTCAGTCACCAGGGAGGAGCTCGGAGTAGAGCCGCTGCTCCTCCACATCCAGAGGAGCCAGCTGAGGCTCTGGTTATCTGTTTGGGATGCCCCCCAGACGCCTCTCTAGGGTGGTGTTACGGGTATGTCCCTCCGGTAGGAGGCCTAAGGGGGAAGACCTAGGACACGCTGGAGAGACTATGTCTCTCGGCTGGCCTGGGAACGCCTTGGGGTCCTACCGGAAGTGCTGGAGGAAGAGTCTGGGGCGAGGGAAGTCTGGGTATCCCTGCTGAGACTGCTGCCTCCGCGACCCGGACTGGATAAGAGGAGGACAATGGATGGACGGATGGAATACCAGTTACTGCTTAGCCCTGCACATATTGGCCCGAATTCACAGACAAGGCTTATATCAAGCCAGGAGTCAGACCATTAAAGCTGGGTCATTTAAGTGGCTTGCATGAGCGTAGCTGACTTTTGTCTTAGTTAGTCCCAGACTGTGGAGTCCTGGACTAAGCTTAAAGGACGACACCTGGGTCAAGCCTCATTAGCCTAAGTGGGAGCACAGCCTGTTAGCCTCATGGTGCTCATAAAAACCTGGAATGGAATTGAGGGCAGCTTTGCTGAAGGGAATTTTGACAGCAAACATGACTGGAGCCAGAAGAACACGCTCAAAGAACTTTACCGAGTATGAAAAAACTCCACTGAAACAAACTTTGGGAAATCATGCTGTCATTGAACGTAAAGGCCAAACTGCTGCCATTGAACACAAGAGGAGTGCTTGGGAGGCCATTTTATATATATATATATATATATATATATATATATATATATCTGCATATCACAGATGTTATATCGTTTTGTGACATTGTTTATACTGAATGATATCTGCCTTCATAGACTCTGTGGAAGAACATCAAATTAGATTTTAAAAAAGAATGCAAAATGTAACCTGATCATTTAAAACTCATATTTAGATCCAGTGAATTCCACTGATGTAACAATGACTAATCTCAAACTGTAGGATTCTTGGATCTGTACGCACTCATTTAACTGACTAACCGAGTATGTGGAAGTGAACTGCTTTTCTTTTCTTTCCCCTGTCCTCAGTCCTCCCGTCCTTTCTCCTCCACTGTCTTCCCCTGTCTTCCCCTTACCCTGCCGTCCATCCTGTCTATTTCCTTGATAGAGTAGTTGTTGTGATCCCAGTGTTCCATTTAAATGTGAAGTTACTGTCTTTTTTTATGATGCCTCTATTCCCTGTCTTGTATGTCATCCTGTTGTATATTGTTTTGTGGCTTGACTTGTCTTATTGTTACGTGTGAAATTTTTTTACATCAGCCTGTCTAAGGACAACAGATGGAAATTAGCCTATGGCTATAATCTGACACATTTACATTTGTTATATGTTCATTAATATGTACTGTCCCTATTTAAATAAATAAATAAGAAAAATAAGTGAGCACAAATGGTAAACATACTATAGAAAGTAAACTAGTTACCTCTTTCTGTACATACAGATTATTCCACTGTCATTTCGGGACCATGTGAGTTTTTTTATCGAACAGTGTTCACTTCCGAGAGGAACTGATTCTAACCCTGGTGGGAGAACCAGTGCAGTGACCGTGCAGCCGAGATGTTGGTCTGGTTTTAACTACAGGAGCTGAGTGATGCGTTCAGGTGCATCACGTTACTCCGCCCTCTGACATTTTAACGAGCTGCGGGGCTCTCACAGTAGCGATGGTACAAGCTAAATATGAGTAAAATACGACTGATATTCATTAGCGAGCTGGAACATGCATGCGCAGCACACGGCAGAGCAGAAGTTTCAGCAGTGCTGCTCCCACACAGTTCGGCCAGGATGGCTGGAACAGCCGAAACTAATTTCTTCGGCCAGAAGGAGCTGGACGAAGACAATGACGTCATTTTCTTTGGCACTGCCGAACTTTCTTCTTGTTTTTATGGAGTATGAATTGGCCTTTAGTCTGGGACTAGGCTTAAGTCTTGTCTGTGAATCCGGGCCATTAATACTCAATATTACTCATTTAGCTTTATGTCATATTGACATTTTAACTTGTATGTGATTTATTTGCTTTACCTTCTGTGTGGAGCTATGTGGCATGAATTTCCACCGGGGATGATTAAATACTGTAATTTCTGGACTCTAAGCAGTCACTTATTTGACACGCTTTGAGCCGTGTGGCTTGAAAAAGGACGTGGCTAATTTAAGCATTTTTATGGGTTAACGGGCTTCATGCTGCCAAATTCCACTTCCGCCTGTATCGGCGCGGTTTTGAGCACCTGTTTCTCCCAAATTTCCCCTAAAAGTGACATTTCTGTCTTTCTGACCTCGTCTCACTATTGTAGCCATCATATGCTGCTGCAGGAGCATCAGGAGCATCCCGTAACTCCAACCTGCACTCCGTGGCTAATCAATCATCCTCCACCTGCACTCTGTGGCTGATCAATCATCCTCCACCTGCTCTCCGTGGCTGATCAATCATCCTCCACCTGCACTCCGTGGCTGATCAATCATCCTCCACCTGCGCTCCGTGGCTGATCAATCATCCTCCACCTGCTCTCCGTGGCTGATCAATCATCCTCCACCTGCTCTCCGTGGCTGATCAATCATCCTCCACCTGCTCTCCGTGGCTGATCAATCATCCTCCACCTGCTCTCCGTGGCTGATCAATCATCCTCCACCTGCACTCCGTGGCTGATCAATCATCCTCCACCTGCACTCCGTGGCTGATCAATCATCCTCCAGAGACAAATCTTCCTCCTCAGAATCACAATCAGCAAATAACTGATGAAAAACTTTGTCAACAGAGATAAAACCCTCAGTGTTGGTGTATTTTTGCTGTAAATCACTTGCCTTCGCTCTCTCTCTCTGCTGGCTTTTCTGCAGCTGGCAGACTACGTGCACGATCGCGCACGCACGAACACGCACCCACCTGTGTGCAGGGATTTCCTGCACTATGAAAAACTGATTTGCGGGAAGTGATGAAACTATGCAGAATCCCCCGTTACAACGTCAACACCTGTGGCTTATAAACAAGTGCAGCCTATATTTGCAAAAATGTTTTTTTCTTTTCAAATATTCAGGTGCGCTCAATTGTCCGGAAATTATGGTATTATTATTCCATTCTATTGCATGACGGCCTCCATGTGATTGATAATCTGTGAAAATATGAGGCTGAAGGCTGCAGAAATATGTGCCTCTTCAGGTTCATGTGTGCATGAACCTGAAGAGTCACAGCGGGGCTTTTAAAGACGTTCCAGCACATTTACAGAACCAATGAAACACTAATTTGAATCTTTTGTTGCAGTTTGGATGCAACATTGCAGATGGAAAATCTGCTGACTTACTGTATTTTACACGGGAATTCTTGTCAATGTTTTACTCTGATTAAATATGTTTTTAGAAATCCCGAACAAGCTGAAATGTTCGTATCATTTGTTTTTATACATCATAAAAACAAAGAAATTATTGACATTTATAAGTCCTGTACCGAGCTTCTCTCCTCTAAACTCCAACCAGAACAGCAGAGTCTGGTTCTGGTTCTGCAGGTTTCTTCCCATTAAAGAGGGTTTTTCCTTTCCACAGTTTGCTCTGCTTCCTCATGGACAATCGTTGGTTTCTCTCGGTAATAAGTCCCGAGACAAGACTGTTACATTTGACCCTATTTAAATAAAACTGAATTGAACTAAGACAAGTTTTTCACTGTAGAATTAAGTTCCACATATATCAGTGTGTTTTGGGGCTTTCTGTTTGTTTAGGAACATGAGTGACGGTGGTGTTTCGTTCCTCAGTGACGTCCTGGACTGAGACTTTTTACATCCTTACATTTTCTAAATGGTTATGTCAGTGGGTGGTAGGCGTGTGGATGTCCTTCGGTTACGCTTTAATTTCAGTAGAATGAACCTCGGTAGTTTGGTTTGAACTGCAGCGACTTCAATGTCCTGCTGAGGTTCAGTCCTGACAGGGACAATCCGAGGACACGGAGAGATTCCTCATTATGAGGAAAGAAAAATCACCACAGAAGGTTCTGACCCACCGATGTACTTGTCGTCCTGGTCGCTCTCTCCTCCAATCACGACCTTCCCACTGGTTTTCTTCAGCAGGTCCATGAGACGCGTCCAGTGGCGAGGGGAGACGATGCGGGACATGTCGGCACACTTCTGGGGCTCCTGGGTGTAGAACTCCTGCAGGGTTTCTCTCAGCGCCGGCAGCAGGGCGTCCCTGGTGGCGGCCGAGCACAGCAAGAAGTCCGGCGCCACGCAGCTCTGACCTGCGTTGTAGTACTTGGACCAGGCCAGACGCCGCGCTGCAGCCGCCACGTCCACGCGGTCGTCGATAAAACAGGGACACTTCCCCCCCAGCTCCAAGGTCACTGGGGTCAAGTGGACGGAGGCCGCCTGCAGAACCAGGCGTGCTACAGCCTGAGAGCCTGAAGTGGGAGAAACGTTCATGACGCTTCAGCACAGGAGGGCAAACCTACGGTGCCGGCCTTCAGGACGACCACAGAGTGGAAAAACCACAAAGGAAACACGAGGCATCGATATCACAGGCTCACAGTGAAGACTGCTCGAAGAGAACTACTGTGGTGTAAAGATTTCACATCTTTATGGAGATTTGAGACATTAAATTGCCATTTGATGCATTTCTTTTTGCAAAGGTCAAACTAAAAGAGAAATTAAAAGAGAACATACTTCACTGTATTTTTCATCATTAGAAATGGCATAATATTCATTTTGCCCTCATTATTTTTCAAAACATTCAACTTGGTCTGGTTTAGTAGAAAGGTATTTAAGATAATGTTGACTTTTTGGGGCGCAATTGTCATTTTTTTTTAAAGAATTAAACCTCAGTGTTTCTGGTCCATCTGCATGAACCTGAGATTCCTCAGAAACAAACACACACATGAAACAATCAGTGGCAGAGAAAGAGTTTGTTTACTTCTATACGTCTATGTGTCTACTTCTATAGTCTATGTGTCTACTTCTATACGTCTATAATTGTAAAGACAGGATGTGATCTGCTTCTATTATTTGGTAAATGTAAACACGGAGGACTGAAGCCTCCTGAAGTTCCTACCTGTGTAGAAGATGTGGTCAAATCGGTTCTTCAGAAGAGCGGCGGTCTCCTCTGCTCCACCGCTCACCACCGCATAACAGTCCTGTCAAGTAGAGTCTGCTCTGAGAAGGTAGACCTCCAAAACCGACGCTTATGAATCTGACACGTTGCTTCAGACCCTTGGTCTTCACGATCAATCATAAGTGAAAAAGTGAATGAAGGGAAGTTAGATACCTGACTGAGATATTTGGGGAGGAGCTCTGCGATCAGAGCGTCGGTGGCAGCGCTGATCTCTGAAGGTTTGAGGATCACACAGTTTCCTTCACACACAAAGCAACAAGAACAGCGTCAGGAACAGATTACAGTGGCTTGCAAAAGTACCAATACCTGTTGAACTTTCCACATTTTCCACATTACAACCACAAATGTAAATGTATTTTATGTAATGGACCAACTCAGTATGTCATGTAATTCTGAAGTGGAAGGAAAGTGAGACATAGTTTTGAATATTTCTTTTTTACAAATAAACAAAAGTCTTCATCCTCCTTCGCTCTGATCCCTCTAAATGAAATCCAGTGCACCCGAGGGCCTTCAGAAGTCTCTAGTGAGCAAACAGAGTCCAGGTGTGCCTCCAGCTGTTCTGTGACGATCATCTGTGAACCAACTGCATCATGAAGACCAAGGAGCGCTCAGGTCACCACTGAGGGTCTCTGACCATGACCCTTGACCCCTGTCAGCTCCCTAGAGTGCCGTAATGTGGCTGCACCCCCGCGTCCAGCAAACAGGATGGCCAATGTGGAAAAGGAATTCCCCCAAAGGGATTAAGAAAGTATGATTAGTTTAGTTTATTAGTCAGTGATGCCAGTAACGTATTAATTAATAACATGTTACTCTGATATGACCTTTTTTTTTCCAGTAACGAGTAATCTAAGTAAACAAACCAGTAATCAGATTAAAGTTACTTCTACAAGTCACAGTGTGCTACTATAATAGAGTCCAGCAGGACCAGTTTCTCGTCAGAGCTGCTTTATTATTAAACAGAACCGGGTCGCTGCTTTGTTCTCCTCCAAATGGACACACACACACACACACACACACACACACACACACACACACACACACACACACACACACACACACACACACACACACACACACACACACACACACACACACACACACACACACACACACACACACACACACACACACACACACACACACACACACACACACACACACACACACACACACACACACAGTGCATGCAGTCTCCGCATGCTCACCTGACCCGCCCACTTCTCCACTCTCAGCCAATCACAGCCAACTCGCTCTCAACTCGTGTCACCTGTGTTCAGGTGACACAAAAGAATCTGAACCAACAAACATCATTAATTAATCTTATCACTGCATCAATAACAACTGCAGAGATGTTACACTACTTCTGTAATTTTCCTCAGTAAAAAGATATATTGGCAGAAAGCCCCGCCCCTTTTTTCCAATCAATCGAAGAAAGACTATTTGTTCCTGGAGGGCAATTAAAAGGTTGCATAGAGCCGGCAGTGCAAGTAAATAGATAAATAGAGCAACAACAGACTACAACTACATTACTGGGTAAATAGATACCAGTAACAGTGAAAATCTCATAATAAAACAATAAAACCGTGAGTCAGATATAAATACAACAAAGAATGAAGGTCAAAGGTTAAATATGTACCAGCAGGAGGTCAAAGGTTAAATATAAACATGGTGCAGGAGGTCAAAGGTTAAATATAAACATGGTGCAGGAGGTCAAAGGTTAAATATAAACATGGTGCAGGAGGTCAAAGGTTAAATATAAACATGGTGCAGGAGGTCAAAGGTTAATATAAACACGGTGCAGGAGGTCAAAGGTTAAATATAAACACGGTGCAGGAGGTCAAAGGTTAAATATAAACACGGTGCAGGAGGTCAAAGGTTAAATATAAACATGGTGCAGGAGGTCAAAGGTTAAATATAAACATGGTGCAGGAGGTCAAAGGTTAAATATAAACATGGTGCAGGAGGTCAGGCAGGATCAGAACGGAGTTTTTGGAAAACATCAAAATTATTTTTATGTTGAGACGATGGGGGGTGTTGTCGACAGCTGCTGAAAAAGTTACTTGTAATCTAACTTAGTCACTTTACTGATTATTTGTCTTTAAAAGTAACTAAGTTACTTTTTAAAGGAGTAACCAGTCATCGGATTACTTTTTCAGGGCAACTATAGCAACACTAATTAGTTTAGTTTGGAACACACCAGACAGGTCGGGGATAAGGTTGTGGAGAGGTTTAGAGCAGGGTTCGATTATAACACGTCTTGTGGAGCGCCGTGCGATTCATCATCGTGTTGCACAAGTCCAAACCTGCCATACCACAGCGTGGCGTTTTGGCCGGGCAAGGAGAGCACTGATCAGAGGAGCTGCCGAGAGGCTGACGGTCGCTCTGGAGGAGCTGCAGACATCAGCAGCTCAGGCGCCACCAGCCGTGTTGGAGACACAACAAACATGGAGGAAGGTGTTCCGGTCAGACGAGAACAAAACTGAACTTTATGAATGAAATGGTCCAGAGCTTCTTCCAATTCAAAATCTCTGGCGGGACTTGAAAACACACAGACGCTCTCCACCCAGTCTGACTGAGCTTGACTGGTGACTTCAGAGATACGCAGCGTGCCGTGTCGGTCCATCACTTGAGATACTTTTACATTTGTGGTTGTGATGTGAGTAAATATTGAAATCTGTGATGAAATCCACACAAACCTCAACAGAACACCTGTGCTTTGTTGTCTATTAAAGCTAAAAACATCCAGACCCACGATCCAAACCTTCAGCAGGCACATTTGATGCCAATGAGAAGGATTTCAGTGTTATTGCAATAAATATAAACTTGTTCATATAAACAAATATATTATATTAGTGTCAGACCAAAACAAAGAGACATTGGGCGTGAAAACAATAAATACAAAGTGATAACGAGAAACAAAAGACTTGATTACGAGTTAAAATGTCAAGAGGACTGAACCACCTCACATTCCCAAAGGTTTTCTGAATGAATGCTTGTTTTGTTTTTATTTATCAGGTCTCATGATTTTGAGGCAAATGTACAGTTGAACGACAAAATAAAATAAAAATTGGGCTAAAAGGAAAATAGGGATTAAATTATATTATCCACTCTCGCTCGATATCTACATTTAACACAATCCGACTTTTACTTAATCCGCCAGTTTCACGACCAGTCTGAAAGTGCTTTTAAATACCTTTTTATTCTGTGTGTGTGTGTGTGTGTGTGTGTGTGTGTGTGTGTGTGAACATTTCAAGCTTTGTTCATAATCCCATTTTCAAACTGGTTCATTTTAACATTAATATTCTATATCATGAATAAACTTTCTTCTTTCTTCCTAAACAGTTTTGCTATATTTAAAAAAAACTTTGATTTATAAAATTTAAGAACAACAATAGAGAGTTTTACGAGGACGACCACTTCTAGCTATTTCAGCTATTTTCACATTGAAAGACTTCTTAGTTTTAGTAGTTCTTTTAGTGGTTTTAGCCTTTCAATACTATAAAAAAAAACTCTCTCCACATATCGAACAGAAGTAAACCGGCATTGAAGGAAGTGAAATAAATTTGTCCACAAAGAACCAAAACACGTTTTTGGAGAGCCAGATTATGTAAAACGTTTGTTCATAACAAAAAGACTTTCAACTAACAGACTATCAAAGTGATATTCTTCACTTTGCCAACACATTCCATGATAACAGGCGTCATGAATGACAATATGGATAAAAAGAGCAAGCAGAAGAGCAGATGTGTCTTGAAGAGGGCAGAGGATTGGCCCCGACACAAAACTAAACTCCGAGTTCAGAGACTTGACTCAGAAAATAAAGCAGGAAGACAAAGTTTCTCAGTTAATCTTTTCATGTTACCATGAGGTCCTCACTCCAGCACACTGTTGATAGGGATTAATAACAAACAGGACATAATGCAATGAATCTGCCTTTGATAGGACTCAAACCACAACCACACTCATGATGAGAAAAGAGCCACACAAAGTCAGTCCCTGTTGATGATCCCTGAAGAACCATGAAGCATTTAAAGACTGACGTGTTCACACAGGCTCTGATAACCTGTATGTTTAACTCTTGTTATTCCCACACACCTTCCTAACCTCTTACCTGCCTCTTCTCACCTGATCAGTTTAAAGATTCAAATCTTACTGGAGTTGTTTTTAACAGTATAAATTACTTTTCCAGTCCAACGTCATCAGGTTGAGCCAAAGCCACAATGAGCAAGACTTTTGTTGTTTGCTTTCACTCTATACCAGGAGGCAGTGGATAGTGGGATTGTGTGACGCGTGTGGAAGCGTACCTGCGGCGACCGCTGCCACCAGGGGCACCAGCAGGAGCTGCAGCGGGTAGTTCCAGGGTCCGATGATCAGAACCAGTCCCAGCGGTTCTCTCCGAACAAAACACTCGTCCAGCTTCGTGGCCTGAAGCATGAAGAGGTTTAAACATCATGGAGACTCTTTATCCAACCAGACCAGACCCAACCGGCACTGGCAGAGATCTGCATTACTCTGTTTGGTCTTTAATATTCTGCAGTAAAACAACTCTTCCACCAACAGCTTCGAGGAGCCACAGGAGCAGCGTACCAGGTTTTTGTCGACGTACTGCGGCTGCATCCAGCTGGATAAGTTAGTGATGGCGTAGTGCAGCTCGTTGATCACCATATCAATCTCAGCAAGGACGGCCTCAAACTTTGGCTGCAGTGAAAAGACGACAGGGGAAATCAGATTAAAGCGTCACGAGGTGGAGTAAAGTCTCCCAGACACTTTTTAAACCAAGTTCACTGAATCTGACTCGTCTTGACTGTCGGATTTTACCAGCTTTTTTGTTTTTTTCTGAAATATAAAAAAAAAAATGCTAGAATTGCATCATTAGAACAGAGACCTCACAGCACATGTTTGACGCTCGGGTCATGTCCTCGGTTCTGGTTCTAGTTCTGGTTGTGTCTGGCCATGTGACGAGGGTGTTTACCTTTGAAAGGTCGGTGTGCAGCGCCTTCAGGATCTGTTCCTCGTTGTCTTTTATCATGGCCATGAGCTTTATCAGCTGTGATCGACGGAACTGTTCCGGTATTGTGACGCCCGATCGGAATGTCGCCCGCAGCCTGTTGATGACCTGCACTTGTTCTTCCATCCTGTCAGCTGGAATGAAGCAAACAAACCCCAGTCCACTTCAGAACCTCACAAACTAAAACCCCAGTCCACTTCAGAACCTCGGGGTCCTGGAGGAGGTGGTCTTCCTAGATCATGGGCTGCACCAGTGTGTTTCCTTCCTTCTGTTCCACTCTCTTCTCACAGTCATTCAAACAACAAAGGCTCTATACAACGTTGTCATTAAGGTGGGACTCTAAAGGTCACGGATGTTTCCATCACTGACCAGAGAAGCATCTGTCATTGGTCAATCACAAGTTGTTGTTATTAAACTGTGTTAGAATGAATGTTTGTCACAGACAATGAGCCAATAAGAAGTGTGTTTGAAGAAATAACATCTGTCTGGATGAAACATGCTGAGGGGTCCAAGCAGCTGAAGACCACCCAGCTGAGACTATCTGATCGTTCAGGTTCCAGTAAGACAGCAGGACCAGAAAGTCGAGTCCACATGACTCAGCAGAGACGCCACGCCGCCACCCTCGTCTCATCACACCTACTCCAGAAACATGCACATCCACACAGTTCTGGTCCTTCACACAAATCTGTTTCACATCCCAGGACAAACTGGGAGAACAGCAACAGGTACACACAACAAAACTCAAGTAATCAGAGTACTCTACAGAGTAATCTGCTGCAAGTCTGTTTGGTGAGAAAAAAAAAAAGACTGATCAGTCACATGACTGACAGTCACGTCACAAAGAGCAGAGCTGTGATTGTGTCCTACCAAGTTTCATTTAAAGCTCAAAAAGAACAAACACACACACACACACACACACACACACACACACACACACACACACACACACACACACACACACACACACACACACACACACACACACACACACACACACACACACACACACACACACACGTCTGTGTGAAGTTCTTGCTGTCACACTTAAATCTTAATACTGAAAATAAATAAACAAACAAGACAGATATTTACCGGTTCAGCAGGCAGGAATCCCCCCGAGCAGCTCCGAACACACTTCACACACTTCACACTCCTCACTTCCCTGTTTGCTCCTTCAGAACGGAAACTAACGTACGCCGATCTATGTAAACCGTGAGTAAGTGTAAGTGTGTGTGTGTGTGTGTGTGTGGGCGTGTGTGTGTGTGACAGAAGTGTTGATCCGGTCCGTCCAGTCTCTCTCGCAGTGACGCATGCTGGGAAATGTAGGACTCTCCACACCCACAGACGGCCGTCGCCGCCATATTGGATGAGGCAGCACCAGTCAACCGGAGTCAACATAGAACGAGCAACGTTTGTACACAAAAACTTGAACGAAAGCTGAAAAGAACCTACCAGTGGACTTTTCCCTGAAAGTGAACCTTCCCTGGTGATGTGTTTGTATTTGATAGACACTTTTTACAAAGTATAAATAAAAAAAAGTTTGAAATGAAATACGTTTCTGTATACGAATCACAAGCAAAGTTGTTCATTCTGCGTTGACTTAGGTTGACTCAGGTTGACTCTGGTGTGACCCGAGAGTGCGATGCCCCATCCAATATGGCGGCGACGCTGGTTTAAGGCCCGCTCATGCTACCCACGTCCACAAGTGTCCCCATGTGCGCAGAGTATGCGTGACGTCAAAATCATCATCCACAAGTGTCCGCTCTGCGGTCGACTGCGCAGCCTATGAGCGATTGTGTGCGCCGACTGCGCATGCGCCAGTCTCTATCCTAATGGAGGCACACTTTGAAGCCGACATGCAGAAATATAGCTGATGCTTGTCCTTGTCGGTGCTTCTCATTTCCTGGAGCAGCACGCTGAATTCTCCGTTACTTGCTCTATTCACGTTAAGCGGTCGCACATCATACCGTCTTCATTTGTTATCCTCCTCTTCGGCCAAATATAACAAACACAGGAGCTCTACTTCTTCTTGTTCACGCGAGGTCGCCATTTTCAATGCTCAGCGTCCTTGACGACGGGGATGCGTGGACCAATGCGCATGCGTGGAACACCTGCTGCCACGAGTCCAGAAGGGGAGCATGGCCACAATCGTGTGCGCCCCGTGGATACTCGTGTACTCTTCACACTCGCTGACATAGCTAGCATGTAGGGGCCATTACGCTCCAGCATGGATTGAGGTGTCTCCGTATATTATGTATATATCCACATTGTCTTACAACAAGCAGTCCTCAAAGCGCTTTACACTGTTTAGCCTACACAGGTCCGGTGTCGATGTATCCTCGATTAAGTGGGCAGAGCGAGAATACATCCGGGTATTCCATGAGTACTCGGTGAGAAACGGCCTCAGAATCGGGTCAGTACGTGGTCTCCCACTGATGACGTCTCCCGGGTCCACGAGAACACAAGTATGGACAGTATGGGTACTGGAAAACGACCTGAGAAAGTCTGAGTCAGCCATCTTGCTGGGAGGCTGGAAGTAAATGTTTATTCAAATCTTGTGAAAAGAAAGTTTAAAATAAATAAAATTTTTGAAACCCCGTCTAGAACCTCATCCTTTCCTCCTCCACTCAACCACAACCAGGCCGAAGACATCCCGAATTGGGTGACCCCCCTCGGTCCCTCACAACGCTTAAATACATCATTTTTTCATGTGGCTTCGAACCACAAAGACCCTGTTCTCGTGCTTCTCTTCTAGTTATACCCAGAGAGTTTTTGTGTTATTTAGTGATAATTTGCACGCCTGCTGACTTACTTTCACATGTGTCAATAATACCCAAAAGATTTCACACTTTTCTCTGACAAATTTTAAAAATGTTCAATTCCTGTTTAAAAACTCAACCTCCATTAGTCTGAACCTCCATCAGTAAACCTCCATCAGTAAACCTCCATTAGTCTGAACCTCCATCAGCAAACCTCCATTAGTCTGAACCTCCATCAGCAAACCTCCATTAGTCTGAACCTCCATCAGCAAACCTCCATACGTTTAAACCTCCATAAGTTTAAACCTCCATCAGTAAACCTCCATCAGTAAACCTCCATTAGTCTGAACCTCCATCAGTAAACCTCCATCAGTAAACCTCCATTAGTCTGAACCTCCATCAGTAAACCTCCATAAGTTTAAACCTCCATCAGTAAACCTCTATTAGTCTGAACCTCCATCAGTAAACCTCCATCAGAAAACCTCCATAAATCTAAACCTCCATCAGTAAACCTCCATTAGTCTGAACCTCCATCAGTAAACCTCCATCAGAAAACCTCCATAAGTTTAAACCTCCATTAGTCTGAACCTCCATCAGTAAACTGCCATCAGTAAACCTCCATCAGTAAACCTCCATAAGTGTAAACCTCCATCAGTAAACCTCCATCAGTGAAACCTCCATTAATCTGAACCTCGATCAGTAAACCTCCATTAATCTGAACCTCCATCAGTAAACCTCCATTAGTCTGAACCTCCATCAGCTGGACTATAAAATGTTACAGGGTTCCTTAAATAGAAACCTTCACAGTAGAGACCAGTCCGCCTCTACTGATCCTGGGGGCTGCTTCCTCCATTCTACTGGTAGAAAACTCAGGAACCTCCAGGGGGCAGCACTGAGAACCAAGTGTTCTGTGGAAAACCTAGGAACCTCCAGGGGGCAGCACTGAGAACAAAGTGTTCTGTAGAAAACATAGGAACCTCCGGGGGGCAGCACTGAGAACCAAGTGTTCTGTGGAAAACCTAGGAACCTCCAGGGGGCAGCACTGAGAACAAAATGTTCTGTAGAAACATAGGAACCTCCAGGGGGCAGCACTGAGAACAAAATGTTCTGTAGAAACATAGGAACCTCCAGGGGGCAGCACTGAGAACAAAGTGTTCTGTAGAAAACATAGGAACCTCCAGGGGGCAGCACTGAGAACAAAGTGTTCTGTAGAAAACATAGGAACCTCCAGGGGGCAGCACTGAGAACAAAGTGTTCTGTAGAAAACATAGGAACCTCCAGGGGGCAGCACTGAGAACAAAGTGTTCTGTAGAAAACCTAGGAACCTCCAGGGGGCAGCACTGAGAACCAGGTGTTCTGGTAGATCATATCAGAATAAAGAGAGCTGAGAGGGTCAACCAGAGGTAGAAGAATGTTCTGGGCCTGTGTTTCTATGTTCCTCAGATACTGGCTTTGTTTGTTGTTTACGTACTTTATTTGGACCAGTTACATTTCTAATTTTTAATGGTACATTTAAATGCATCATGAAGTCATTCTATTTAATGTTTAATTTCAATAAATCAAAACAATGAATAAACTTTACATCGGACCCTCTGTCACACTGACAAGGTCAGAGCTCTGTCTGCTCTCTGTCCTCACCTGACCTCATTACCTGGACCTTTATCTCCTCATTACATTGACCCGAGCTCCATCTAGTGGATGAACATAGGAACTGCACATATGGTCAGTAAAAGGTAAACAGAGAACGCCTGGATAAACATGTATAATGGCTCCAACACTGTTCATTATATTGATGTTGTTTGTTAAATAGAAGGAATGTTTGTGTCATGTGTGGTTATTTGCAGCTTAATGTTCCTTTTTGAAACGTTTGGTCCACAGAAAAGCTACACCTTGCTGGAAAACAACCGAATGACTTAAAAATGACGTACCAGGTTCCTCCAGAGGCCTGTACTACGAACTGTGATCAACAGATCCGAGATCTCTCTGTGTTTCCTGGCTTAATTTGTCGAGATGTGCGCGATCCTGATCACTTTACTACGAAGCAGGTTATCAAGTCGCTGGTTCAACCCAGAACTACATGTGCGCGTTCACGTGAAAGGGGCGGAGCTTGCAGCGTCTGACCAATCACACACAGAGAGAAACCCTGCAGAGCAGTTTGCAGATTACTGAAGGAGCAGTTAATCTCAGAGAATATGAAGAATTCAAACACATCCATCAGGATAAAGCAACACTGCTGCTGCAGCCAAAGCCAGAACATTCCTGACTTGTTGATGCTGACTTGGTGAGATTATATGATATTAATGAATCTGCGATATAAACGGACAGCACGTCCACTGATCAATCAATTTTACTTTATTACAGCAGAAACGTGTCGGGCGTACTACGGAGGAGGTAGAAGAGAAAATAACCCAAAACCTTCGTGTCCTCAGAAAAAGTCGAAATCAAAGTGGAGATTTTGTTTTTACCGGAGAGGCTTTCTGTCCGTCCCTCATCATTTCCCCGGAGATGTGAAATTCACATTAAATCACTTAATTCTGACTATATCGGGTTGCTTACTGCTTATGGACGTGTGATTTTACACAGGATTTCCTTGATTAATAAGAACATTTAAATAAGCAGCCCGGAATCCGAGCCTTTGTCCTTCCTGCTCGACGAACTTCCGTGACGGAACCAGGCAGCAGGCTGTTCTGTCTCTTCTGGTCCTGATACTGATGATAACTGCTCCGTGTTTATGAGTTATAATCCGTCCTGAAGCATCTTTTCATCACTTCATTAAACCGCCTTTTTCTGAAGCCACGAAGGTTTGTTTTTTTTTGCCTCCGAATTATTTTTTTCTCCAGTGACCCTAAAGCTCTCCCGTATCGGGCCGAACTTCCTCTCTGGTCTTCGTTTAGTTTAGATTTTCCATCCAGTTGTTTAGAGGCCGAGTTTCTCTTGTTGGAGGGTTTTGTGTTGGAATATTAATTCATCTCCATGACGACATTAGTAGTTCTGGTTCATGTTTCAGCAGTTCTGTCAGTTGTGATCATTAACCTCATTATTACATTATTTTCATTCTT
Source organism: Lipophrys pholis (assembly GCF_963383615.2). Taxonomy (NCBI): domain Eukaryota; kingdom Metazoa; phylum Chordata; class Actinopteri; order Blenniiformes; family Blenniidae; genus Lipophrys; species Lipophrys pholis. The sequence continues at coordinate 23,498,016 of NC_137647.1, read as the reverse complement.
CACTCTTAAATATATTTTTATAAATGTAGGTGTAGATTGTTCAGTTGCAGTTTTAAGGTTTTCATATTAGGAGCTTCTTTTTTTTTTTTTTTTACATTCAAATCCTGTTGTCAAGTTTCAATTTCTTTTTTCACTTTCAAAACTTTATTTTCACTTTCAGATTGTTTTCGTGACTTCCACCGAGAGGGACGTGGGACCGTGACCCTGATTGTGTTTCGTTCATTGAGGAAAGGAAGCTCATATAAACATTGTTAAAAAGAACAACTGAGGAGGACTGAAGGTTAAAATGAAGACTGAGAACATTAACAGCAGCTGATAGTATGAAGCCACTTCACACAAAGCGTTTCCCTACTTGCTGTATTGACACCTGAAATTGTCTTCCTGAATGTTACTCAGTTGTACGATACTTTGGATGATTTCCACTGGACCTTTGCTATTTATATTTATATCTGTATTTCTTCACTGCAGGCCAGCAGGTTGGCTCACGAGGACACGATTGTACTCAGCATGACTGCGCTGCATTCACAGTCTAATGTGGAAATGGGAAACGTTGTTTCTTTAAGTATGTATATTAAAATTAACAATCTGTGATATTTAACTGTTTTTATATTTGGGCAATCGCTAATAATTGTTCAAACTAAAGTGATCCGTCTCCTCAGCATAACTTCATTTACAGCTATCGGGTGAATACAGTGTACGATCTGAAAGTGGACGAAAGTTTTGAAAGAGAAAAAAAAAATTAAACTAGAAAACAGGATGTATGTGAAAAAAGCTGACTGAGGGTGGCCTCCAGGGCCGAAGTTATGGGACAAGTGTGTGTGTGTGTGTGACTTTGCTGCTACTCCTGCTTGTTTTCTGCCATTATTCTATAAATGTCAAAATCATTTATTTCTGTTTCTGCCGTTCTTTAGCTTGTTGTTGTATTTGTTTGGTTGATAATCAGTTTGTTCACAGAAAAGACATCTTGAAGAAGAAAACGAAGACGCAGTTTGGATTATAAAGTTTTATTGTGAAAAGACAGTGGCGGCTGGCTTATGAAGGGTTTCAGCGCCCCACAGCCCCCACCAACCCAGAGGACAAATAAATAAAACAAATTAACAAATTTTAATAATGTCCAATTTGTGCCCTGAACCAGAAGGGTTTCATTTTCTCTAGATCGCCAATAAAAGAGGATTTCTTGATTTCTCTCTGTCCAGGTTTGTTAATGTTTATAAATGTTTAGATGTGATCATATTTACTAATGACTGAAAATCTAAGAGCTTAAAAAAGCACAGTTTATTTTGCAGGACTTTTGGAGGCAAATTCTAAAATGCTTTGGAAGATGGATTGATGGGGGTGAAAATCTACCTGAGGTTAGCTTTAGTTTTCACTAGATAAACTAGTCCCCAAACCCATTCCCTTTCTAAAAGGGACTAGTTAAGTATCTTTTTGTATTTGTTATTATAAAAGTGTGTTAATAAAATAGTCATATAAATAAGTGCTCCCTGTTCACCAGCTGTTTAAAAGCAGCTCTGGTCACTGGTCACGCTCTATATCTAAAAAAGACAAGATTGTTTAAATGCGCTTCATAATCGCGCAGAGACATTGAGGTGGTAAGACATTCACCACCAGCCGCCACGTGCTTTAAACTGATTTTCTGAGCGATAATCAATTCAGTACTGAAGACGGTGACACAACCAGCAGAGGTTCGAAGGTTCCGGTCGATCCAGAAAGGCCCTGTTCACACAACACAAAGTTACATATTTAGTAATCAATCTCATTTGACATTGAGTCCAGATTTATTTTATAATGACTTAAAAAAAATGTATAAGTCACTGTTCCTGCCTCCTTTCCCTTTATTTTCTGTCAGCGGAGCAGCACGTGGTGTTCATAAGAGTTTGTGAGCATTAAGTTAAGACCTCGGGAGACCAGGCTTCCCCCTGCTGCCCTCTGGAGCTCACTGACTCAACCCAGCAGGGACACGGGATCATTACAGAACTTTAAATCACTCCTCAAAACTCAGCTGTTCAAACTTGCTTTTCCCTAAACTCTTATTTTATTTTCATTGGGTTTTTGGTTTTTATTTTGCATTATAAAGCGTCTTTGAGTGCATAAAAGCGCGATATAAGTTTGATGTATTATTATTATTATTATTATCATAATCATCATTATTATTATTATAATTATTATTATTATTAAAACGGCTCTCATCATTGGGAAACACTGAGCGACTATAAAGAGCTGAAGAGGCTAAAATAGCCCAGATGTATAAAGTGACTAAAGTGGGAAAATCCACCTATTTCTTAGTTGGCCACAACAGCTAAAGATGTTATGAAATATATTTAAACTTTACCTGTAACACTTCATTAATGCAGATTTATTTTTTGTATGGCGATTTAAAAAAACAAAACAAAACGTTTTTTCTTCGTTTCAGAGAACGACCATGTTTTGTGGCTCCAGACAAATTTGATTTGGTAGAAAATCCTGAAAACGGCTTCAGTCATAAAGGCTGCAGACCTACGGAGGAGTATTAGTAAGGAGGAGTATTAGTAAGGAGGAGTATTAGTACGGAGGAGTATTAGTAAGGAGGAGTATTAGTACTGTAAGTGGCCACCTACAGTATTGTTTTTGTTTTGTTGTCATTCATGTTCTGGGGTTCACCCCGCCGACAGTTCATGTTTCCGGGTTGTAACTTGCCTACAAATTGTGACGTCACACGTGGGTTTTGACAGTTGACGCACACCGAGACTGACGGGCCTTGACAGCAGCGCGCAAGGAGCGACTGCTATATAAAACGTAATCGGTATGTAATCCCAAAAGATGTCACAGAAACGCGTTAAATTAAACTGTGACATACATGTGTTGCCCTGTGTTTTTGCATAAGGCAAACTCTGTTGGAGTGTTGGGATCGTTGAGGAAATGAGGACCGGTGTTTTGAGCCCTTGGTAGGCGAAGCGAGGTGTGTACAATGACAGCGTGTCTTTTTGTTTGTTATTATGAGTTGGACACTGTGTATTATTGTTAGATTGAAATGTAAGGAAATAAGTGAACTGATGTATTTTTTGTTTATAATATCCTGCAGTTTCACGGTGCACGGTGCTGGTGCCTGTTCTGAAGAACAATGAAAGAAAAGAAAAATTAAAGCTGCAAGCAGCGTTGGTCGGGACCTCGACCCTTGCCGGACGACGGCCCGTCGGACTTGCCCCTATTATGGCCTCTGTAACCCCGGTGCCCCCATAAGGCTACACACCAAATATCAGCTCAATCGAACAAACTTTGTTGGCATCCTAACCGTAAGGCGTAGTCAACAGTTGGCGGAAAGCAGCTAATTAGCTAGTGTTCCGTAACCGTAGCGCCCCCATAAGGCCACCCATAAAATTTCAGGTCAGTCGAACAAACTTTGTTTGGATGCTAACCCTAAGGCGTGGTCAAAAGTTGGCGGGAACCAGCTAATTAGCTAGTGATACGTACTCCTAGCGCCCCCATTAGGCCACACACCAAATTTCAGCTCAATCGAACAAAACTTTTTTTAACATGCTAAGTAGCATGCTTAGACCTGTGATGTATCTGAAAATCACACAGGTTAACCCCACATGTGTTCTTGACCCGAAATCTGGTCTAATCTCACATGCTAACCAGTTAAGCTAACAGGCCTAGCATTAGCATTAGAAAGCATTAGAAAGCATTAGCATTATGTCACAGTGCACACTAGCATGTTAGCTCCTCCACCAAGTACACATGGTAGCTTCATTCTACAGGTCAGCTCATAGACAAAGCTGGGGGAGACTGAGGGAACATTCCGGAAGGTGTGACATCATCCTGGTCTGTGTTCACACAGCAGGGCGTGGCCCCCAGCTAAATGAGTGCATGTGATCAGAGTGAGAGCCGAATGATTTTCCGAAAATATTTTGGAAACAACTCCTCAGAATCCATACTTGTCGGGCAGCTATGTGGATAAAAATATCATTTCTTGAGAGGAATTTTTGTCCTCTTTCAGTCTGTGTGGGTTTGGAATCAGTCACTCGTAAACTTTAGACTGTAGGAGTCGCTGTTTGACGCAAACGCGGGATTTCTCTCCATCAGACTTAATGTTAAATCGTGGGTGAAAAAAAATCAGACAGCACGGTTCATACTCGTCAAAAAGGCCCTTTCTTATGGAATTTTCCCCACAATTCTTACATCATCGTGTTCGTAAGGTTCTTCTGGTGATTATGATGTGCTCGGTTTGTTTCTGCGAGGCACGGTTTCGAAACATTTGATAGTAGTTCGGACTGTTCTGTCACGGCAGTTTTTGAGGTGAAATTTCGGTTTTCCCATGTATCTGGATGAGAGCAGGGAGGAGGAGGGAGGAGGCGTGATTCTGCGAGAGCCATTTAGGCAATTTTTGTGTTAATTTTTACATCAACTTCGCATTTTCGCCAGTCTTGACGAGCGTGCCAAATTTGGTGAGTTTTTGAGCGTGTTTAGGGGGTCAAAATTGAGGCGATCGACAAATTTTTTTTGCAAAAAAATAATAATAAGAAGAAACATTACAAAAACAATATGAAATCGCCAGGGGCGATGCTGGGGCACTTACTCTTGGCCCTGGGCTTGGCTGGGCCCCCTATGGGGGCCTATGGGGGCCCAGCCTTTGTTTCTCGGTTGCGTTCGAAACACAATAGGGACATTGCCGGTAGGCTCGGTCCCTAATAAACGTTTGCACCTGTCGAGCTCCACGCTTTCTTCTTGATGCCAAGGGCAGCAACAAGTACGGAGGAGTATTAGTACGGAGGAGTATTAGTAAGGAGGAGTATTAGTACGGAGGAGTATTAGTACGGAGGAGTATTAGAACGGAGGAGTATTAGAACGGAGGAGTATTAGTAATTAGGAGTATTAGTACGGAGGAGTATTAGTAAGGAGGAGTATTAGTAATTAGGAGTATTAGAACGGAGGAGTATTAGTAAGGAGGAGTATTAGTACGGAGGAGTATTAGTACGGAGGAGTATTAGTACGGAGGAGTATTAGTAATTAGGAGTATTAGAACGGAGGAGTATTAGAACGGAGGAGTATTAGTAATTAGGAGTATTAGTACGGAGGAGTATTAGTAAGGAGGAGTATTAGTAATTAGGAGTATTAGAACGGAGGAGTATTAGTACGGAGGAGTATTAGTACGGAGGAGTATTAGTACGGAGGAGTATTAGTACGGAGGAGTATTAGTACGGAGGAGTATTAATAAGGAGGAGTATTAGTAATTAGGAGTATTAGTACGGAGGAGTATTAGTAAGGAGGAGTATTAGTAATTAGGAGTATTAGAACGGAGGAGTATTAGTAAGGAGGAGTATTAGTAAGGAGGAGTATTAGTAATTAGGAGTATTAGAACGGAGGAGTATTAGTAAGGAGGAGTATTAGTACGGAGGAGTATTAGGGCCACCGAGGAAAAAATAAATAAAAAATTCGGAGGCAAAAAAACAAAACAAAAACTTCATGCACTTCAGAAAAAGTCGAAAATCAAAGTCGACATTTTTTTGTTTGGAGGTTAAAAAAATAATCTTCATACACTCCATTAGTTTTTTTACATTCCGTCCATCTACATGCCGGCGCGTGTGACAGCTTCTACAAACGGCGGTTTAACGAAGTGCTTCAGGACAGAATGGAGCTCCTAAACACGGTCCGGTATCAGTGTCAGGACTAGAAGACATATAACGGAGTCATCCCGAGGGATAAAGAAGGCAAAGTCTAAAGACACAGTTCCTTTTTCTGAGGAACACGGAGGTTAGTTTTCCTTTTAACCTCCTAAATGTTTTTTTCCTTCAGTGGCCCTAAAACTCTCCGCCCGCACAGACCGTGCTTCTTTGTGTCCCTGTGGTTTTTATGTTTCTGTTTCTGAGTCTTCTGCTTCACTAAAATCTCCCTTCTGGTCTACTTGTGTCGTCGGACCGCAGCTTTCCAGCGGGGCGTTACCTCAGATTACCTCTTCCCACTCACTGACACCGCTTGTGTTGCTCACCGGCTCCTGCCCGATGAACTCTGAAGCAATCTGAAAGGCAGCGCGAGAGCAAATGATGAGACCTGCATCAGTAGAAAAATCACTAATCACATCTAACTGGTATTTTCAAACCTAATGATTACTTCAGGATCTGTGTGACCAGTGGAACTTATAAAAGGTATTTTCAGATGTGATAATGTATAAACAGTTTTCCTGCAGGCTTTACAGAGCAGACCCAATGCCTTTCTACATTTCCTGCATGTGGCGTCTCAGCTGTTCCTCTAAACAGGTTTCCTCCAGCAGGAAGTGACCGTTTTTGACGACGTGTGGTTTATCTAAAGTTATCTTCGTGTTTCTTTTTCTTTAAAAAGCAGCCATACAACACGTCACGCGATGGAATGAGTATAAACTCATGAAATGACAACTGAAATGTAACCACACCGTTAAACTTACAGGAGCGACGGTCCAAAGAAAATGCTGGATTTCATCAGCCTGTCCCTCCTGTTCAGTCCCGGGACTCACGTTGATGAGGGGAGAGTCCGCTTGGTTGAGGACATAGAGGAGAACCAAGGCTGTGGGAATGAGACAGGAAGGACATAAATCACCACGAGAGACACCATCGTTAGGAAAACTCACCCTCACAGATTTCACTGTAAAATAACAATAGAATACTGGCAGCAGGGACGCTGTTATTTATTGAAACAGTATATTACTGTAAAAACAGTATTATAGTGTTAATTAAATTACGGTATATTACCGTAAAATAACGGTGGAAGTACATCTACCGCAATTTCATTCACAGTATAATAGGGTTTGTTTGGATGACAGAACATGATGGTAGGAGAACTGGGTTATGGTAATTTGACAGCGCATCGACTGTAAATGATTTAACAGTAAATTACCGTACACTTGTATTACGGTACGTGACAGTAGGAGAACTGCGGGTTCTGCTATATTTGCATTCGTATAAATCCTCAAAGAATCTTTAAACAAAATATGCAGGGCTTCTCAAAAACCCAGACCTCATCACTGTTCCTCTGAGCTCACCTGAAGAAAAGTAGGAGGAGATCAGCAAAGAGTGGACAGAACAACGAGCTGTTTTCAGGAACCAAGAACCAGAACTCAAAGCAGAGCTCTCACGGTTTCCCGTGTGTGTGTGTGTGTGTGTGTGTGTGTGTGTGTGTGTGTGTGTGTGTGTGTGTGTGTGTGTGTGTGTGTGTGTGTGTGTGTGTGTGTGTGTGAGACAGAGAGAAGGATGGATGTGGTTCCCACGTCTTCTTAGAACAGTGAATAAGATGGTTTCTAGACAGGTCAATGTGAGGGGGCAGACAGAAATGTGTCGGGGGCACGGTATCGAGGCGAAACAGTAAATGAGGCGGGGATTCCGTATTTTTACACTCTGGAACCTGTTGCGCCGTGATCGGCTAAAACCGACGTGGTGACATGAAACTGCGAGGAGTGGACAGTCTGACTGAGGCAGGCAGACTTCTTCTTATAACAGCTAGTAACATGACACTGGATGGCCTATAGAATAAAAAAGATTCAAACTCAACAACAAGAACAATTATTAGAATAATGAATCAAATAAAAATGTCCATCCAGATACAACCAACAACATAAAACCTAGAAATCGGATGGCCGACTCCTCAAACACACTTGCAAAATCAAATACGAATAAAATGAGACACAGATTTGCTTCTCCACAGCAGACGGGCTCACGGTGGTGGGTTTTTTTTTGAGAAAGAAACACTTCTCCACTGTGAGAAGAACAATGGAGCAGTGGAGCAAAGTTGAGGAGAGAGATCTACTTTATCTGCGTGTTAGTTGAGCGGCGGCAGCCCGCTGCGGCCTGCAGCCTGCAGCCCTCACTGCGGCCTGCAGCCCCCACTGCGGCCTGCAGCCCCCACTGCGGCCTGCAGCCCCCACTGCGGCCCGCCAGACCAGGGAAACACACACCACCAAAGACATTCTTAAAAGAGCAGCTCTCAGATGTTGGTGAATTTAAACATTTAGCTCATCTTTTTTTTAACGAATTTAACTACACGACATCTGCGCATGTCTTTAACGGAGACGTCGCGTGAGAAAAGGTGTCTAATATTCAGTGAGGGTCTCTGCTGTCGCGTTTCGGATCGCAGCTTTACTGGTTCATTAAACTGGACCCGTGCAGGAGCTCGTGCAGCTTTTTAATATTAAACTTGAAGAACTCACCAAGAGCTAGAATCTTCTTAAGGTCCATCTCGGCACCAACTCGTTAAAACGAGAGACGTCCCGGCTTGGTTGAACTCTGGAGTTTGTTTAGGAAAAGCTGGAGCTCTCCTCTCGGTCTGAAGCTCAGAATGATGCCGGGTGAGTCGCAGGCACGCTTTACGCGCGGGCAATTCTCAGAATGAGCGATCCCGCTTCAACCAGGGGGCGTGACAATAATAACAAAAATAACCTGATTGGTCAGACATGCCCCCCTCCCCCCTCCCACTCTATCCAATCAGCATATGCCCAGTGTCACTATCGTTGATTTGCTCCTAAAAAAGAGACTGCCCCCGCCTCCTGGCGCCCCCATCTTGTCCGCTCCTCTCAGGCTCATCTGTTTGACAGGAGAAATGAAGTGTCAGAGACTTTAATCAATCATAACTCTCTGAGAACTAAACTGATTTAATCAGTCATAACTCTCTGAGAACTAAACTGATCTTCTGGTTTTCTTTCCTCCAAACTTCATACATGTAAGTTGTGATACCGGACACATGGTTGGGTGTATTTATTTGTGATGTTCATTGTGGACTAAACAATAATAGAATGTTCTGATTTTTGATCTATGATAGGTAATTTATAAAACACAACACACACACGCAAATATATGAAGCAGAAGCACATTGTGTACTACTAAGCCATTTTAATAAGTTGAAAAAAATAATATGAATACATTATAAACCCATATATCAGATATTACACAATAGACAAGTTATCATCAGAGCAAAATCTAGATTTTCTAAATAAATAAATTTCAGGCATATGGAACTTCACATGTGTACAATCACATACTTACCAATATCCATACAGTCTGTATATACACACATATAAATATATATATGTACAGCCTATGATGATAATATAAATAAATGATACCTTATGAAAATATATTCAGAGAAAATAGATAATTTATATTTAAGTATACTCCCGCACACATAAACAAACAGACGTACATACCTCATATGTGTCATTAACATGCCTGAAAATGGGCAGGAAGAAGTAAAACTTATCAAATACTCCATAGTTCTACTTTATAAATATCTTTCTGTATTAAAAAATAAATACACACACACACACATACATATATATATATGAAAAAGAGGGGGAGACGAAAGAAAAAAACAGATAAAGGAAAAGAAAAGAGGGTAAAATTACGGAGCCCCGGAGTGGCCATAGAGAGAGAAAAAACAACCAGATAATAAGTCCTTATAATAATAATAATAATAATAATAATAATAATAATAATAATAATAGTCTCTTTTCAAAACAATCAGCAGCCTGTGGATTGTTTTGAATTCCACAGGAGGGCAGCCGGGGAGCAGAAGGCCCGGCCTCCCCGTGCTGGGTTTGGTCTTCGGGATGTGAAGGCGTGGTGAATCATTGAAGCTGAGGGCGTGAGTAGTGGTGAACATGTTGGTCGGTGAGGCGGCAGCTCTTGAAATGTACTGTGGCGGAGACGGGGAAGCCTCCGTATAATCCAACCTGCAGGAGATGAAGGAATGGACGAGCTTCTCAGCGGCAGGCAGGGTGAGTGTGGGCGGAGGGTTGCGATAGTTCTACATTTGTACATTAATGTGCACGTGAAAACAGAGGTGGGGTTCAAACCGCATACCAAGGGGAAAATTGATCACTATAAAGTGCCTTTTATTTCAAATCTGTGGAAACGGTGTCAAACTGACCAGGATTGCACATTTCTCATGATTTTTAGCTCAAGATTGAGTGTGAATCTGATGTATTTCTCTCCTTATTGGTATGAGCGTTTAAACATCTTATCATAGGATGAACCAAATCTGTCTTTCCTCTGTAAAGACAATCCCACGCTCAGAAAGAATTTATGTTTAACATCTCGGTCCAAAACTGGCACGGAAGAGTTTTAGAGCTACTCAACATATATATATATATATATACACACACACACACACACACACACACACACACACACACACACACACACACACACACACACACACACACACACACACACACACACACACACACACACAGTTTGTGTAAAACAAAAACTTTACACATTTTTATTGTATATATATATATATATACAATAATTTTTAATCTACTAAGTAGGATATTAACTGAGATGATGAGTTCAAACAACATTTTATTCGGAGTTTAAATTACTCACTTTTTTATTTGACAACAAAGGTATTTCATACTAATTGCAGCTGATGCTGAGCCCACACCCACCCTGCCAACAACGCATGGAGTTGAGAACGTAATGTCTAATTTCTGTGTTTACATATCTGTCTCATAAAGTTTTTGTTGAACACAATGTCTCTCATGGACATAGTTCTCTCACCTGTCTTGCTTTTGCCAGGTCATGGAAAGTCATTGAAAGCATTGTAACCGATGATACTTGATGTAAATGCAGTATAAATAGATAAAGAAATATTTCTTAAAATGTTAAGCTGTTGTGTTGAAGCCAATCTCAGTACCTTGAAAATGTTTGGAGAGGATCTCGTCGCCCACGTCGCCCATGATACTGATTCAGGACATTAACTATGTGTGTTGTCTGCATCAGGTGCTGGTGGTGACGTCATAGCTGGACCCTGGATGATCAGAATAAAAAGTCATGTCGTCTGTGAAGACGTCAACCAGGCTCCATGGTGGGCCTGCCAAACCAAGAAGAGGCTGCATGGACGCTGGCGTTTGTTCAGAGGTAAATCCTCTCTTCTCTTAAATGTTTGTTGACTCTTAACTGTGCGTCAAGTCACTTGCTGTTTATTAGTCCCTGAACCAACTTCATGATTTCTATTGTGTTTTTTTTAAAGAGAATTTAGATAAATGCTAGTATGTCTGAGAAAAATAAGGAGAAACAAGGTTTCGGGGGTGAAATCTGACTCCTGACAATGTGCTGGAAAAGTATACACATTCTGTAATACACCAGCAGATATACTGAGCATTTTTATTTTGCTCTTCCATCTACTATTCTCCCATTGAGGTAATGTAAATATGAATTTGATATCAAAAGACAAAGTTACACAGAAAAAGACTTGTAGAATAAAGTGAGGGACATAGAGGAGGACGTGACTGTTTGTCCATGTGCTCTGGTAAAGGGTAAAGAAAATGTGCTTCGAAACACATAAACATTCAGAATACATAATTTCATATTATATTTGAATAAAATGTATTCACAGCAATTTAAAATGTCTTTAAAAGACGTTACTATGTCAATGGAGTGATATCAGTGGCGGGCCTTAAGGCCTTCTCTGCAGGCCGAGGAAAAAGATCCGAATCACAGAATGATGTTGATTATATTTTGTCCATGAATACTGCTTAAATAATTACAAATTATCTGTCCGCTTCCTCTCATAGCCCATTGCAACACATTATTTTATTTCCGTTTTGGTGTGTTATCATTACCATCAGGGTGAACAAATCGAACGTGTCAGCAATTATAAGTATCTCGGTTTTGTTCTTGAACCAGAACTTTCTTTTAAGGAGCACGTTGCAATTTTGGTTCGCAAACCTCGAATCAAGATTGGATTTTATTTTCGTAATAGATCATGTTTCACCCTACGTGCTGGAAACTGTCTTCTGTCTGCTACATTTCCACCCCTTATTTATTATGGCGACGTCCTTCATATGAACGCTTCATTGGGAAGTCTGCAGTCTTTGAACGCAGCGGATCACTGGGCCTTGAGGTTTGGACCGGTTCGTCTCGCTCAGCACTGTGAACTCAACCAGAGCCGAGTGGCTTCACTCAGAGCGAGGAGGTTTTCACACTGGGTGGTTCTGTTCTACAAGATTCTTCTTTTCTTGGTTCCTTCTTATCTTAGAACATAAATCAGTGCTCGTGTTCTTAAAGTTTTCTACTGTTGAGGATTATGCCTTTTAAACATTTTTACTGTTTAATAATTATCTTAAAATTCTATTACACTTTATTCTATTATTGTTTGACTTAAAACCTGCATTTTATCATCTAAATTTTGTTTATGGATGTCTGCACTATCGCACTTTAACTATTGTATTATGTAAATTCAGTTTTATTTGTGGTAGATTTCTTGACGTGTTGTGTGCTGCGGACCTCTTGGCCAGGTCACCTTGGAAAAGACATCTTGGTCTCAATGGGGTTTTTACTTTCCTGGTTCAATAAAGGTTAATGAAATGAAATGAAACGAGATGTCATGAAATATATCGTAGCATAACTTTACATTCAATATACTCTCTGGAAATCAATTCAGGATAACATTGTGGTCAACCTTCTAAATTTGAAATTTGGCCACCTGGATTTAAAAAATGCGGATAAAAGCGTGATGTACTCCTGTCCAACCAAAGAACTCAGATACTGTTATAATTGTAGTACTGGTCTGGTGTATCCATGTTCCATTTCTGCTAATGACAAAATAGTTTGTCAAAATCACATCATACTCACACTGATGAAACAGATTATGATCATTAATATGATCGTTATATGATCATATTAATGCTCATTATTATGGTCATTATATATGATCACCGCCGCATGTGGTTCTCACAGGCTTTGTCTTTCGTCGGGTGGAATACGGGTCGGCGCGGGGAATATCTTAATCTGGATATGCACAAATTCAGAACCACTTCCACGTCGGCAAAGGCACGTGTAATTACCGTAATGTTTCCAATAGACGCGCTTGAAATCAACTGAAAATGATAAAGCTTTGTTAATGTGGAATCAATGGTAGCGCTGATTTATTTGAATGGATTACATTGGACAAGTGTATCTAATGAAACGGCCAGTGAGTGTATATGTACTGGAAAAAATATAATAATAAATTGGGGGGTATGTATATATATATATATATATGGACATTTGTGGGGCAGTTGGAGCCAAAATTGCCAGGGCTGATTTTTTGCCCCAGTCCACCCCTGCATACAAGCCTGCCTGAACTGTGAGTTTTGTTCCCCAGAGACTCTTTGAGAGATTCGGGACTTTCCCCAGGTGCTTGTCCTCCGTTGAACTCCCTCAACTCTTGTGACTCCCTGACTCTCCCCCTCCCCTTGCCTCTGCGCTCAGGCCTGGAGCCTCTGACCGGCTGTAACTCACTTCAGTGGTGTTCACTCTGCTTCGTTCTTTCTCTCCTCCACATTCCCCCATTTGAGACGGACAAGTCTGATCATTCAACAAGAACAATAAATGTATACAACAAACACAATAAATGTTTTCAACAAACTCAACAACAATTTGCAAATGAGTGTAAGCATGTATCATCAGTCTCAGACTGAGGTGGAACTTGCTCCTTGTGACAAGGCTATGTGGTTACTGCACACACTTATATGTTGATTAACATAGGGTTTTACTATTCCAATGATTAACAATGTGATAATACTTTAAATGGTTATGATTAGTACACTCAACGAAAAAGACATGATGTGATATCATGTATTTGGCACAGTCTGGTTCATCCAGTAAAACCTTCTTCACAGCAGGGCCTCCATGTCAGCTCCACCAGGCAGTGGAGAAATGTGTCCTTGCAAATGCCATATTCGAGCTTCAGGTGACGATGTAGAGGAACCGTCGTTGTCAGCCTTACTGTCGTCCTGTTACTTACTACGAAGCAGGTTATCAACTCGCTGGTTCAACCCAGAACTACGTGTGCGCGTTCACGTGAAAGGGGCGGAGTTTGCAGCGTCTGACCAATCACAGACACGGAGAAACCCTGCCGAGCAGTTTACAGATTTACTGAAGGATCAATTATTCTCTGAGATTATGAAGAATTAAAACACATCCACCAGGATATAGCAACACTGCTGCTGCAGCCAAAGCCAGAACATTCCTGACTTGTTAATGCTGACTTGGTGAGATTATACCAGATTAATTTATCAGATATAAACAGACAGCACCTCCACTGATCAATCAATTTTACTTTATTACAGCAGAAACGTTTCAGGCTGAACTTCCTCTCTGATCTTCTTTTATTTAAAATTGTCCATCCAGTTGTTTTGAGGCTGAGTTTCTCTTGTGTTTTGTGTTGGAATATTAATTCATCACCGCGACGACACGAGTAGTTCTGCGTTCCATAAATTCATGTTTCTGCAGTTCTGTCAGGTGTGATCATGAACCTCATTATTACAGGTAAACAGACCTGGAACAAGTCAAGAATAAAAACATCCTTCAGAGCCTCAGAGACCAGGATTTATTTTATTATGTCAAAAAGATTGCTCTCAATACATTTCTCATCTCCGCTCTGCTGCAGCTCAGCGCTGAACCTGCCCACCAATCACCATCATTTAAGAATGGGCGGGGCATTTTCCAAGAGATCTGATTGGTCAGGAGGCGGAGCTCTGACCTCATCGAGAACATAACCTGGGGCCTCATTTATAAAACCCTGCGAAGGAGTCCCACAAGAAATGCACGTGCGCCCAAAAACACTTAATTTACTCAAAACTGTCTGAAGCTTGTCTCTTTCCCTGACCAAGCCCATCCAGTGTTGCTGAGGCGTCCCCCTTCACACTGGATGGTGCTCCGACCACTCCTCCACTGATAACTCATCCACATAAAACCATCAAACGTGCAACAAATCAACACAGTTAACCTCCAATCAGACACCAAAATCACGTGTGCATCTAACCACGTCTATATAATTCTTGCAATTACAGATTCCCCTACCTGTGGGCTCAGTGTCCCCGACACCTGAGCTCTAAAAGGCGATCAAATCCCGATACACTCAGGTGAGTATCCTGTGCATTACCTGACGTAACTACTAATCTAACCACGCCTACTATATTTCTATGAAATATGTCACAGTTGCCCCAAACTGAGGACCTGGTATCCCCGATGCCCAGATTCTTACAAGCAAGTATCAAAACTAACGTGTGCACAATATCAACCACCGTGAGAACACACTGCAGGGCTGTGTTTTTAACAACAAGTACTTGGATAAAGCACCTTGTGCGTTATCTGACGCTAGTACAACTTCAGTACTTTGACTATACAAACCTGTACAAACTGCCATGTGGTTACAATAATAACTTTTATAAAATTCAATATTAATTTTGCTTAATAGTAAGATGAACATTCCAGAAACTTTCCACAACAGGTCAGAATAAGGCCCAAGCATCCTGGAACTCCCATCCACCTTCATTGTTCCAACAGCCAGCTAAGATCCACAGTTCAGCGTCGGAAAGTCACCAATTATAAGATTTTATTTTTATCTATATTCTCTCTGGATTCTGCACTAACTGTGGCTGGATGAGGAACAACAGACCCGAGATTGTTACGATCTAACACAATTATTTATCAAACAAAGACATTCTCATCACATGATGAGCTGCAAACGTCACGGCCGTGCTCTCACCAACTGACTGTAAGGCTGGGAAAAGAGTGATTCAACCCAAACAACCACATTTATAAACGCTCAGTGTTTCCATGCTTCCTGGGAACCGCCTCCTGTGACCCTTGACCACTCCGGCCAATCACAGTGGACTCCTGTCCTCCAAGTCATAGCCACAGAATCTATCATTAAATGATGACAAGGCCCTCTGGTAGTAGAATATGTGCAATAGGCGCTGAAAAGGCCTTTCTTTTGTTATATTGAGCACGTACTTCACATTCATGAAACACTGATCTACTACTGTTGTCAAAAATAGAGACCACCAAACAGCTTTTAAGCTTCTTATTAATTCCCCCCTTTGCACAATGGTCTTGACCATGTGCATTTCTGATGGTAAAACGTAATAAGGGCAATGGCAGGACAAAACTGTCCCGTACGACTTCTCCACAAACCCTTCTGTGGCCCGTCCAGGGTCGTCTTCTTCAGCCCCCTTTTTCGCCATTCAGTTTTCTCTTGTGGAACTGCTCTATCTTGAACTGTTATGAGTGAAGAGAGTGATCATTGGTTCACAGTCTTCTGCGACTAGTATGGGATTCATACTCACCCCTGCTGCTTTTTCTGCCGATTCGTCAGCTAAATGGTTTCCTTTAGCTTTCAAGTTATCTGTTTTTTGGTGGGCCGGGTATTTAACTACTGCAACAGCCGTTGGAAGTAATAAAGCCTGTAATTGGGCAGCCTTTCATACTGCACGTGTCACTGGAGTATCGTCTGCTTGTAAAAATCCTTGTTGTCTCCAGGTATTACCATGCACGTGACATACGCCATATGCATAAGCTGAATCAGTATTCACATTGAAATGTTTACCTTGTGCATACTCACATGCAGCCGTTAGGGCTTTAATTTCTGGCAATTGGGCAGAACATGGAAGTGAAAGCTCAACAGCTATCACATCCGAGAAGGTGTTGTCTGGTTTTAGTTCAACTATGGCAAAACCTGCGTGGTTTCCTGTGGCGTCTCTGAAACAAGATTGAAGCCTTCTTAAGTGCAAATACTGCAGTTGCCAGACCTTGATAACAGGGTGGCAAGCCCTTCTCTATATTATCCAATTTGGTGCTATAATAAGCTGGTGGTTGCTTACCTGTGGGCGGGTCTTACATTAGCACAGCATTTGCATGGCCCAATTTCTCTGCTACATACAAATGAAAAGGTTTAGAGTAATCAGGATTACCTAGTGCTGGTGCCAACTGCCAGTCCCCCTTTAATGTTTGGAATGCAGCCACTGTTCAGTCCACTGTAATGTGGTCGCGACACTTGATTAACCTGCAGCTTTTATCAGCGCATGTAATGGAGCAGTTTTCACAGCATAATCAGAATCAGAGAATCAGAGAATCAGAATCAGATTATCCACAGACGGCTGTATCCAGCCATTCCTAGAAAGGAAAGCATTTGTACAGTTTGCAGGCGTGGCACTGTGGTAATGGCCTCAATTTGGGATGGCGCTATTTGTCTTTCCCCCATACTCAGCTGTCTTCCCAGATATTCTACTTTATCTTCGCAGAGTTGCAGTTTTCTTTACTAACCTTGTGGTCACCGGTGGCCAGCGCTTGTAACACAGCAACTGAAACTTTTTTGCACTGTTCTCTAGTCGGACTGCATATTAGCAAATCCTCCACATACTGTATTACTGTACTCGCTACCTCTAAATGCTGTAAGTCCTGTGCTAACACTCTATTGAATATAGATGGACTTTCAACATAACCCTGTGCTAATCGAGTGTATCTGTACTGCTGACCTTGATAGGTAAAAGCAAAAAGACGTGATTCTGTGTCTATAGGAACACTGAAAAATGCAGAACAGAGATCTATGACTGTGTACCATCTAGCTTCAGGTGGGATGTTGGACAATAGTGTATGAGGGTCGGGGACAACAGGAGTTTCAGCATCTACAATGGAGTTGACAGCTCTTAAATCATGAACCAGACGACAGTATAATCTGTTGAATTAGGTTTTTTTGATTTTTAAAGATGGGTATAATACTCTGACAGTCTTAATTAACACTCCTGCTTCTTCTAGTTCTTTTATAGTTGGTTCAATGCCTTTGATAGCGTGTTGCTTCAATGGATATTGCTTTCAGTATGGCAGCCGAACATTCGGTTTCACTTTAATGAGGATCGGTTGTGCTGATTTTACTCTGCCAACCTCAGTCTTGTGTCTTGACCACACATCCTGAGGTTCTGGTTCAAGGATGAGCGATTGTTCTGCAGTCAGTGGCATCTGTTTCGCTGGTCTTGGTTCAAACACGATCTTTTCTGTTGTGCACTCATCCACCAGTCTTTTAGTTGATATTCTCATCATCCATCTCTTCCACTGGTGAATCAGTCGGACCAGTGGTCTTTCATGTTATCAGGTCGCTGGGCCATCATGGGATTTGATTCCTTCAAATCCTGGTCTGGGAAATCCATGTACACTCCATCTGGTGTACACATCATATTAGCTTGTAACTGGGACATAATGTCTCTTCCCAATAGGTTGACTGGAGAATGTAGCAGTGATGTGGTGATGGTCTTTCAGCTGTCTGCTGCATTCCCCCTCTTACGCCTCCAGGTAAAGGTATTGTTCCCATAAATGGATCCGTGCCCTCTGGACCTGGATCTGCATTTTTTGGGAATTTATGGGATGCCGTGGCCACGTTGTTATCTCTCAACTCGACTCACAGCTTGACAGAAGGTTCTCTTTTTCGTCATTCCTCTTGTGACCTGCTGACTTTGCAGAGCTTCTAGAGAGCTGGGAGCTGCACAGGCCTCGTCTGTCTGTGCTTCAGCTTCTCTCGTCTGAACCACTCTAGTATATCTCATTCTGTGGCTCTCGTTTTCCTCTCACATCACTGTGATCATCTGCTTTATGATACTTAAAGCATAACATCATTTCATCACAACACTTATCATCAAAGGCTCCTTCAACAGGCCACTGCACCTCTCCGAAAGTTCTCCTATTTCACTTTTTCCCTCATTTCAGCTCCCCCTTGAACCGCTACCTTATCGTGGTGGAAGAGTTTGAGTACCCGAATGATCCTAGGAGCTACTTTGTCGAGGGGCTTCATGCCTGTCTCCCAAGGCAAACTGGTCCAAGGTGACGAGTCAGACTAAAAGCAGTTCAAAAAGCCCCTATGGATAAACCAAAGAGAAGTGTGACGTCGGCCAGTAAGGCGCAGCCGGGGCCCCACCCTGGAGCCAGGCCTGGGGTTGGGGCTCGTATGCGATTGCCTGGTGGCCTGACCTTTGCCCGCGGGTCTCGGCCGGGCCCAGCCCGATGAGACGACATGGGTCCCTCCTCTCCCTTCTGTGAGCCCACCACCCACAGAGGCTACCGTAGGAGTCGGGTGCACCTCCCTAGGGAGGTGTTACGGGTATGTCCCTCCGGTAGGAGGCCTCGGGGGCAGACCTGGGACACGCTGGAGGGACTATGTCTCTCGGGTGGCCTGGGAACGCCTTGGGGTCCCACCAGAAGAGCTGGAGGAAGAGTCTGGGGCGAGGGAAGTCTGTGCAATCCCTGCTGAGACTGCTGCCTCCGCGACCCGGCCCCGGATAAGATTAGGACAATGGATGGATGGATGGAATAATTTCAGAAATTGTTTTTCAGAATTTGGGTGCTGTCATTATGATTCCCTCCACTAGTGTTTCTCTTTCTCCTTTTGGCCTCTTTTCCACTTTTAGCTCCCCCGATCCCTCCTGGCTGCTCCTGGTTCTTAGTCTGCACTCAAAAAAATCAGCTGAGCAGTTGTTCAGTTTACATATCAGAAATATCTTTGAGTAACATGAGCATTCTGAGCCTCTCATTGTTTAATAGTTCATTCTAATACACGTTGGGTAGATAACCTAATAAAACCTTTTATGTTAAATGTGACCTGTATTTTTTTTCCTGAAATATATAATAAATAAATAAAACCAAAAAGTCTTCTTCTCAGTGAGAGCTGTTTTTAATGTCAGCTCTCTAGTGTAATCATATAATATTGTTTCACCTTTTTGTAATGTTCTTACTAGTACACAGTGAATTTACTGTGTAAGTTTACCTGTTCCCCACTTTTACCTTTCGTGGAATGCCTGCGATACTTAATCGTGGTTTCACTGCCATTCTGTGTGTCCTCTGGTGTATTTCCTAAGATTCAAAGGAAGAGTTGCTTGGCGCAGAGACTCACAGCACATTAACATCAGCAGTTTGTTCAAGCCTCTTGGATTCCAGCAGCTCCTGATCACCAGTCCCACACACCACGTCAGGAGACTCCTCCTGTGCTTATGTTTACACACACAAGCTCAGTTGTTTGATTAATATCCTGTGCAGCTTGCCACAGCTCAACACATCCTGTTTTTATTAATACATTCTCTCCTAAAATTAGTTGTTTTTAAGTTTCTACGTCTCCTGTTTCTTCAATCTGTTTCTGCAGCAGGCATTCATCACCACTGTGGTCTTCTCTCATAAAAAAATATTTTAGGTTCTGGCAGTGAACTTTCTTGATCTCTTTGTTTAAAATTTTTATCTACAGAATTAATTGTCCCACTATTCTTTATTTCCCGAATTCTCTTTATCTACTCACTATTCTTGTATGTATGCATGTTCTTTATTCTGATGTATTTGTCAATTTTGCTTAACACATTATTACTTTGCACTGTTTACTCCTTCAGACTCACACAGGTCTGCTTGTCAAATTTTTTTTAATTTGATCTAATATTTTACCTCACTGTCCAAATGAATCCCTTTATAAAGAACAATGACGCTGCACAAGCTGCAGCTCCTATAATTGATATGACCCCTGCTCTGGTTGGTCACATATCTGTTGTCGGTTATCCTCCTCTGTTACTCAATCTCCACAGCTTTCCTCTACCTGTTTACACTAATTTCCTATTAGAATACTTCTGTTACTTCAAACTTTATTTACACTGTATATATTATTCTAGTTACACTCGTTTCTTATTATCACACTTCTGTTAATTCATGCAATTATTTATACTATATACACTTGGCCAGTTTCGCGTCTGAATCTCTCCTCTTGACACAGACGTCTCTATTCTCTGGGAATCTTCGTACACACACCGGTTCTCTCATTCCATTCATTCCTCCTCCTCAACAGCCTCCACACGTTCTGGTTTCTGGAACTCTTGACTCCGTGACTCTGTGGGGGAACCCTCCGACGACTGACAAGCACAGTAACACGGGCCTTTATATATACTGTCTATCCCCTTTCACCCCCTCCGTTTCAGAGATCACACCACCCTCTTGACGTAGTCAGAGCGCTCACACCTTTGCATTCAACCAACATATATCTCATCATACTAGCAATCTATCCGTGTATCACTCGGCCGTTGCCGGCACAGATTTATTACTCTGATTTGATCTTGCCGCGTCAGCAGTGATCATACAGGCCTGCCTGCCTGTAAGTTCTGTTCCTCAGAGGCTCTCAGCTCGAGTCGGGATTCTCCAGCTGCTTGTCCTCCGTTGAACTCCCTCAACTCTTCTGACTCCCTGACTCTCTCCCTCCCCTTGCCTCTGTGCTCAGGCCTGGAGCCTCTTACAGGTTGTTACTCACTTCAGTGGTGTTCACTCTGCTGCATTTTTTCTCTCCTCCACAGTGGCCATGTTCAGGAAATGACTCATGGACCTTATTTGGGTATTATGTAAACCCACAACACATCCACACAAGGGCCTTACTTTCACCAAGGAAAAGTCGGCTCTGCAGCCAAATGTTCAGGTGGACATTTTAAGGTCACAAGTCTCAGAATTCTGTTCAAATATACTTCAGTCCAAGTGTGTCCATTTTAAAGTTCCATGTTTGTTCCTTGGGGTAGGCAACACAGGCAACTGCCTAGGGCCCCTAGCTGACCCGAGGGACAGCTGTCATTGGTTAATTTCAATGCCAAAATAATGTACCTGCTTTGAGACGCTGCAACAATAGCACATCGGAAAAAAAACCACACGGGGCCCTTTCCGAGTAGTCACTGGCTAGATGCTAGTAGGGGGCCCCCCGACAGACGGCAGATATCTGCCTCACAACTTGAAGAGGCCCGAGAAACAAGTGGAGGCTCGCTGCCACCACCTCTGACAGAGACGGAGGAGACGGCTCTCACACACACACACACATTAACACACACGCACAATGAAAAATTAATATTTACCAGAGTTCAGCAGGTAGGAATTTGACCAAATGATCCATATAAATACTGCAGAGGGTGTGTGTGTGTGTGTGTGTGTGTGTGAGCAGCCGTTGCTCCACAGCTGTTGATCTGGTCTGTCCCGATTCTATCACAGTGACACATTCGGGGACATGTCCACATTATCCTCATATCAAGAGACGGTGCCCAGTATTTGTGAGTCATCACCCAGAAATCACATTGCTCCTTGTTAAAACATGAATATTGGTGTTTGACCTCAGTTGAAACTTTCCTGAAAGTCTGGAGTTTGAAGGTGACTGAGACTTTTGTTCAAATCAGAATCATCCACAAAGACGTGCACCACAAAAGACAAGATGTTGATTGTGCTCCTATGTCTTTTTCTTTTTCATGTCTGAGCAAAGGACCGCTATCACTCACAGCACCACAGTATCCATGATTGACAGTTCCTGCATCCAATCAACAAGCACCTAAAGGGAGGGGGCCAAGATGGCGATCCTTTAGATCTCTATCCCTTACCTTCATCCTTCGACTCCTATATGATGCACTAAATGTCTATGAACAGGCTATAGACATTTTCCAGTCTCTAAATTGCCATTCAATCATTTATTACTGATTCAATTGCATTTTTTGCTGACTGGAACACACAAACGGCTAAACCTCGTGTGGAGCCTCAATCCTCGTAACCAGTAGTGTAAAGTGTTGAATTATTATCACTTAGAAATTCTTCCATGTAGTCTGCCATTTTAACCTCACTGATACAATAGATTTACCTTCGACCATGTGCTTTGCCAACATGTTGGTTTCAATGATCCACAAAGACCATGGGTACATCCTAATAGTCCCTCCTATCTCCTTTCCTATCTACTTTTCCTTAACCCCGGAAGTGTTTAAGTGGAGGCCATGATAAGCACGTTCAAATTCTCAATGAGCAAAGGAAAGGAGGCTCAATGCTTCCTTTAGAACCTCCTTTAGCCTAGGAAATACTGATGCTTCCTTTAGAACCTCCTTTAGCCTAGGAAACACTGATGCTTCCTTTAGAACCGCCTTTAGCCTAGGAAATACTGATGCTTCCTTTAGAACCTCCTTTAGCCTAGGAAACACTGATGCTTCCTTTAGAACCGCCTTTAGCCTAGGAAACACTGATGCTTCCTTTAGAACCGCCTTTAGCCTAGGAAACACTGATGGTTCCTTTACCAAAAGAGACCAGATCATGTTCCCCCACAATTCCTTGAGGCGACAACATTTAAAGGAACCCGCTCATCGGAGCGTTCAGGGAAACTCAGGATGACTGAAAAAGGAGCAGATCATGTAAGTTACCAAAGTAATAATCTGCCTAGAACCACTTGAAATCATCTAGAACCCAGATCCCAACTATAAATGTTATGCGGATGTTGTAGAACCAACACAGTAAAGTAAACTTTTTGTGCAGCCTGTTCTCACTCTGATTGGTTCTTTATTCACCTGGCAGCCGTTTCCCTTTAGTTCCTCTTTTCCTTTCATTTACAATCAAACCTTGTGATATTTGAGATTATATCAGTGGTTAGAGGCACAGGGGAAAGTGGCAGGGTTTTTTCAGACGTCACCAACCTGCGCCACCGTCAGATCATTATTACGTCACCGAGTGAAAGTGCAGTCCGACGGTCACAGCAATGTTTTAGCCTTTCACTAACTCCTTTAGGAAGCCTCCTAACACCTTTCCTAACTCCTTTAGGAAGCCTCCTAACACCTTTCACTAACTCCTTTAGGAAGCCTCCTAACACCTTTCACTAACTCCTTTAGGAAGCCTCCTAGCACCTTTCACTAACTCCTTTAGGAAGCCTCCTAGCACCTTTCACTAACTCCTTTAGGAAGCCTCCTAGCACCTTTCACTAACTCCTTTAGGAAGCCTCCTAACACCTTTCCTTAACCCCATGATGTCATACACGGAGGTTAAGGTAAAGCCGATAGGAAAGGAGAAAGGAGGGACTATTCAGAAGCACCCCATAGCTTTTGATATGCAAACATGAACCCAGGAAGTGACTTCAACCTAAAACTGAAGGCTTCAGTCCGCCTTCAAAGAAAGGAGGTTGGCTTTGAGGTCAAGAATCCTCTCCTCTGATTGGGCCGGAGACGACAGGAAGTGAGCAAACAAAGAAGACGTCCGCCTCTTGTGCTTTAAAACCTTGTGCAAATGTGAGCATTGCTCTCGTTCCTACACCGTGAGGAGGTGCACGGCCGTGACTGAGCGAGCTGCCATGTGGTGAGATTGTTCTTGTTGATAAATACTTGTGTATACTATAACTATCTCAGGTCTGTTGTCCTCAGCCAGCCACAGTATTGTAACATGCAGGATACTGAAGAAATATCTTACAAAAGGAATGAAGTAAAAATACTTCATTACAGTACTTAAGTGTTTTCTTGGGGGAGTATCAGTACTTTACTTCAGCTTTTTACAACTTTCACTTATACTTCGTTACATTAAGAAGAAAAAAATGATACTTTTACTACACAGAATTTCTGCTGGACACCGTCGTTACGTGGTACAAAATAAAATGTGAATATAATTGTATATAATTGTCTCATCACGTTTGTATTTACCAGACTATTGCTTGGACTGTCACTTTAAATAAATATGCATTATGGAAAGTGGAGGCATTAGCTTTAAACCAGATACCTGCTCAATTATAGTGCTGAATCGTATTTATAGTCACTTCTAACACTAAACAGGGAAACCCCATAAATGTCTTCTTTACAAAGACAAAGTGACTCTGAGGAGCAGCAACAGGCGAGTTGAGCAAGAAGCTGATCCAGGCCTGTGGTCGTTCGGTCTGAAGGTAATGTATGGAAGCCCATTTCTGCCCACTTCAAAAGAAGAACAACTTACACTTGAGTAAAAACAAATATTCCATGGTAAGTCATAATTTTGAGACAGTAAGTCATAATTATGAGATAGTAAGTAAATATTATGACATGGTAAGTCAGAATTATGAGATAGTATTCATAACTATGAGATAGTAAGTCATAACTATGAGTCATAATTATAAGTTGAAATTATTAGATAATTTTGCACAAGTCAAAAGCAGCAGGTCTCTCCTCGTCAGTTGGACACAGAAATGGATTGTCAGTATATTGAGGACTACTTTAAATGGGGCTTCACAACAAATGAAATACTTGATTTGCTTGCTAATTCACATGGGATTGTATGAAGCAAACCCACCCTGGGAAGGATTTTAAGGGAGACGCGGCTCTGGCGTGGGAAGAATAAAAGTGATGTAGCTGAAGCAGCAACCTTCATTGAACAGCAACTGGAAACCTCTGGTCAGTCCCATGGTTACAGATGGATGCATCCAAAATACTGCTTACATGGAATTGCAGCAGACAGACAGACAGTAAGGATGTTGCTACGGTTACTGGATGGTGAAGGTGTCGATCTGAGGTCAAGAAATAGACTACGAAGGCGTGTGCACCACGGCTGTGGTTCAAACTATGTTTGGCACATTGATGGCTACGACAAGCTGAAGCCGTTTGGAATCGCGATCAGTGGGTGTATTGATGGGTTTTCATGAAAGATGATATGGCTTGAAGCTTACAAAACAAACAATGACCCAAAGATCATCGCCGGCTGTTTCATGGAGGCTGTTCTTAATGCTGGTGGCTGCCCTGCCAGACTCACACTGGATTTAGGGATAGAAAATGGTCACATGGCTGAAATGCAGCGGTTCTTAAATTTTTCTGAGAACCAAGATGAAAGAGACGTTAACCTTTGGTCCAAGCACAGGAAATCAGTGTATCGAACGATGGTGGCTGATCCTGCGCAGTGAGTGAGGGAGATCTATTTGATAAGCTGAAAGAAGATGGACTCTTCTCTGATAATCTCCTGGACAAGTCCTTGATCCAGTTTTGCTTTTTCAAGTAATACAGGTAGGCTAAATGACACATTATGAGATAGAGGGGGTTGTAGAAAGCCATAAGTTAAAACATTTCTGCCTGAATTCTCACACTACGTTTAGACAGAAAACAACAGTAATGCACGTTGTGGTATTCAGAGTTGCTTTGACTCTGTATTGAACATAAGATTATTTTAGTGTTGTCCTATGTAAGAGACTGAAAGGTCTTTTTGATTGGCTGTTACATTCAACCCCCAATTTCCTGTAATTTGGTGAAATGAAATTCTTCTCAGTAGCGTCCCACTGGGCACGCTATGAAAGTTAGAAAAATATGGTTTTTCTTTTGCATTTTTGGAGAATTTTTATTTGCAATAAGTTTCATATCTCAGTCAGGCCATTTTGCCTGCTAATAAAAAGAATTCCCCCAAATGATCCAAACCCTGATTTCTCTGAACAGTGATGCAGTACTGTAGTCCTGTAGACCAGTGATTCTCAACTGGGGGTCCGCGGACCCCTAGTGGTCCGTGGTGTAATTGCAAGGGGTCCGTGGAAATCAAACATCTCTTAAGAAAAGATCCGATGACAGGGGTCCTCAATAGGCGGCCTGCGGGAGCCTCCTGTCTGGCCCGCGGCGGCCCATTAGCTGCACGTCAACGTGAAATGAGGTGCAATTTGTGGGTTAAAAAAAATGCGCTGCTCTACATTTTTAATCCTCATCCCACACCGTAGCCGAAGCCAGAGTCTAAGCGCATCTTCCGTAATCACGTCAAAGCGTGCCCTGCTCGGACGTCCAATTTCACAACCTGTGAAACCACACGTCATCCAGCAGTGAGTCAAAATTAAAAAAAGAAACAACATGAGCTGCAGCGTGAAAAAAAGTGGAGCAGGAAAAGCTTCAGTTGAACTCCGCCAGCTTTAATACCAACGACCCTCCAAAGTCCCACAGCCGCAAAACACAAACAGAAAACCTGAGGTGATACGAGCCCCCGTGTGGACGAGAAGTCGGCATTGGTACAAGTGGGCGCAACAGCGCATCATCGCTTGTTTCATGGAACCTTGCCAAACCTAATAAACAATTTTCTGACGCTTTAATTAAAAAAAAACAACCACACAATTAATATGGTTGATGAAGTTTTAAGTCACGACGAGAAAAGAAAGAAAACGGTTGTGGAGCTGTTAAAGGAGCGTTTACACAGAACGACGACAAGTTTGGCACGAATCTCGGTTCCTGGCCACGGATCAGGATTTTGACCTGGATTCTATGGTTCAGGGTCGAGGCGTCACGCCGTCACGGGACAGTCGCCACCTTTTCTCGTGAGTTACAAGTAAGAGCAGGAAACTGGCGGATCATCACGAGTCGTTACGCACCGTCAGCATTATTGTTCCGCGGTGTTGCAAACTAAAATGCCCAAAGCTGCGCTGCGGCCGTGCGTCATTGTGCATCGTCACCTTCATTAATCTGTCAGGAATGTGGCGAATCGGGAGAATTTGTTATGTTCAGTTGTGGATTTTGCTGTGACATTTACAGTGGTGGGGGTCCTCAGGGTTGATCTTAAATATGCAGGGGGTCCAGGGAACCAAAAAGGTTGAGAACCACTGCCTTAGAACACTGATGTGTGAAGTGAGAGTGACGCAAATACACAGCAAAGAACGTGGCCATTACCACAACGGCTGTAACGGGTGAAAAATGACATCATCGCTCATTACCTGCTACTCCTGTCGTTACAATGAGACGTTGTTTGTATTTTAACATTTTGTTCAAGACCTCCTGATCCCAAAAGTTTGAATCAAAACAAATTTAGTCACTTATTTTGTGCCAACCTATCATATTAAACAAACCTCGGGTAAGAAATACTTGACTGAGGAAGAAATTACTAATTAATATTCCCAATTAGTGTTAAACATGTTTTTGTTTTCTTCAAATCAGGGTCCAGGGACTCCCAGGGGTTCTCAATAGGATGTCTGGGGGTCTCAAGCAAAAACCTGATTTTTGCCCCAATTCTTTCTCTAAGTAAGAAGCAGAATGTAATAATACTTTGGTAATAATGAGGAAAATGACACAATGAACAATTAAACAACATGTAAAGAAAAACAAACAAAACATGACCCAACAAAAAGATTGATCAGATGTATTTGAAGCTGAGCAGAAGTATTGATGGTGGCGCTTGTGCCAGTGTCCTTTACATCTAAAAGTTTAAGAAACTATTGTTCTTTCTGACTTTTATTTCCTCATAGGAAGAACTCAGTGAGGTTGTGTTGACTCCCTCACCTGTACGGAGAAGAGAGTGTTTGCATCGCGTGGATCTGGAGAAGCCCCCCCCCCCCCCCCCCCCCGTGTGTTTAAGGACTTCCCATGTGATGAAGATGTGGACCTAATGTCAGAGTAGAATCTGTTAATAATGTGTTTGAAACACTTGAGCTGAATATCAAACTGAGGCAGCTGATTAATACTGAACTGGACGTAGATCTTTGGCTTTGTGGAGACTGTCACATTCACCTCGACAATTTAGCTTTTTCTTTTCTGTATTGTTTACAAAAATAAAGCTTCACACACAACTGCAGCTGTCAGTTCTTATTTGTGTTAAATGCAAAATCCACACATGTATGAACAGATTTTCTTTATTCAAACAGTTAAATAATCCATTGAATACTAAACAGCATATGATTTAAATTGAACTATAATTAAATATTTTGCAACGGGGGCCTTTGAAATACCGCTTACGTGCAGGCTTATGGAATGGTTGACAGGTAAGTGCAAAAACAAAAAGCACCTGAACACATATCGAAGGATGCTTGAACATAAAAAAAACGTCAATATTGGCTGGGATTAATATCAGATCTGTTTGTTGAACTGATTGTCGCTTCGACTATGTCCATCACCGTCATCACGGGTTTTCTGTCTCTTTTTGAACCTTTCAGTGTTGGTGTTGTATTAATGAGGAAAGATAAACCGTCTGGCTTCTTACTTTTATTGCTCAAATATTGTCTTTTCATCTGTGCTTTTGGTCTTTATGTATAAACCGTGCTACTACATAATACGACTAAAGTTATAATATCTGGATGATGTAACATGTCTACACAATATTCTATGTGTAGAACTTTTCCACAGACTTTCTGTTTGCACTTTTCTTATTGCACTAAATGTGCATCATTACAAGCATGTTCTGCTTTCGATTGTTTTCCATTAATTTATACAATTTTAAATAATTTTTTTAATTATTCTGTTGTAATTAAAGGCAGGGAGTTCTATTAAAGAAAAATTTATTTTTATTCCTTGAAGCAAGACAGGTTTCTATTTAAGAAAAATACAGATATTAGTTTGTTAATTATGGTAATTTGCAATAAAAATAAATTGCTGAATAATCTGTTTTCAATGTGTTCATATCACTAATAATATGCCCCTACTAAAATTCAGGTTCAAGTCAGATGGTTAAAAGAAAATAGTTTGACACACAGAACAAAAGAGCTAAAACAATGTCAGCACTCCAGGAACGGTGAAGGCAGTCGGGTCGGCCGGCCTGCCAGTGAGGTGGTGTCCCTTTTTTCTTTTCATGGAGTTGGCAGTCCTAAACACACTGGACAAATAAAGTCCTCTGGTGTGTTTGGTTCCCCCACACAGAGGCGATGGTACAATTTGGCACAGTTGGAACATTCAACCTGGGGAAGGAAACGTTTGAGGTTACGCAGTCAAACAGCTCAAGTACTTCTTGTTGCCAGACTTCAAAGTTACCTACCCATTCAGTAACGGGACGCTCTGAAACGTCCTTCTCCCCACAACTGCGGCACAGTTCTGACAGGTCATCTAAGAGGTAAAGCAGAAAGAAACTAGAGCTACACTCGGTAGAGCGCAGACCTTCGCCAACGCCACGTTTGTTTGTGGAGCTGAGTGGAACTAGGTAGGTCAGGTAGCTACGTCACTGTGTGACCCACCGAGCAGGGAGCGTCTCCATGGCAACAGACGCTGATCTCTTTTGATCTCCTCCATGAGGTGCCTCTCTCATCCGTTTTGTATGAGACATTTTTTCAGTTTTTTAGGATTTACTCAGAACCGGTTAGCCGTTAACGTCCCGAAATCTAATGGATTGGTCCTTAGATGAAGACAAATCATCCCTGAAAATGTCATACTTAACCTTTTCGCCCAACTTTTGTTGGCGAAGGTAAACATCCCAAATCTATGCAAGTGCAGCACATGATGAATTATTGCAGACTTCATTATACTGACCAGAATCTTTAATCAGGTTTTGGGCCATTTCTCTTCGGATGCCAACGATACTGGATTCATCGACACCAAATGCCACGTCGGTTTTGAAGACTAGTGCTTCTGCCACCTAAAAACAAAGGAATTGTTACATTTCTGCTTTGGAAGAAAGAAACCCCAGATTTCATGCGTCTCCATGAACACAGTCTTACTTTGCAGACAATCACGCCACATGACGTGCTGTCCTGCTGCCGGGGATGAGGCACAGTGTGTGCTGCCCACCTTTCAATGTTTAGCTTCTTCTTCCTGAGGAACGCTCTAAAGAGAGGTTGATGACATTGCACATCAAACAG
This sequence comes from Lipophrys pholis, assembly GCF_963383615.2. Taxonomy (NCBI): domain Eukaryota; kingdom Metazoa; phylum Chordata; class Actinopteri; order Blenniiformes; family Blenniidae; genus Lipophrys; species Lipophrys pholis. The sequence goes on along the minus strand of NC_137647.1, from coordinate 23,467,983 downwards.
TTCAACTGTCCTCTTCAGAGAAGATTTGTTTACCTTGTGGATTCACGGCACTGTTTGAGCTGGGCTTTCGAGGCACCAAAGGGATTGACAAAGATGGCAAAGCCATCATTTGGATACATCACCTTTTACAGAGACGACATGTCACACACAGTCTGAGGTTTGAATAAGTGGAACACTTATTCACAGAACAAAGCACTTACCACCAAAGTCCAGTGTCGGCCTTCGCACACCGCGCCTAATAGAACCCCAGTATCTGCCACATCCAACTAAAAGATTATTACAAAGTCAAGTAGAATTCACCAAGCGTTGGATTGTTCATCTGCTCGTAGGGAACGTGAGCTGGCTTTAGACCGTGGTGAGGCAGGTTTGTGTTACCCTACTGATGATGTGCTGTTGCAATAGTAATCCTGCCATTTTTATCTGTAGTTCACTCGACCACCACAAAAAGCACTCCAGGTATTTGCCCTACCTTTCGCAAGCCCTTGGAGGTCCCCTTCCATATGGCAGTCATCTCGATGGTGTCTATGACGGTAGTTGGACGTGGGGCCTTCTTGCTCAACGAGAGAAGGTATGCATTTATTACCTTCAGAGAATGGGACGTAGTGCGCATGCAGTATAAGCCAATTGTGCCACAATAATAACACCATACCTCAAGGCCCTTTGAGAGACCCCTACCTCACTCTCCAGCTCTCTCCCTGGTGCCAAACCTCTGAAGTCTTCGGTGAAAAGCTTATATGGGCCAATTCTGGACCATATAATTTCTCCTTTGTTAGCACAGATTTTGTCCAGAGCTAGAAGTTTTGGTCATCAAACATGGACATTTTAGGAGAAATTCTTTTCAAAATCCCAGTGCCTATATTTCTGGAATGTACTATTACCGTGGGTGGAATCACTGTGGACGGACGGTGAGGGCAGAGGGAGTATCGGCGTCTCATGGGGACCTCTTCTTGGTGCAGGTTTTGAAGTCAGGGAAGAGGACTTCTTTTTGAGTCTTGCTGGGACCCGCTCCTGAGGCTCGATGTATTTCTTCAGGTGGTCAAGATTAGCAATAGATTTTGCACCATTTGCAGAAAGACTGACCACCTTTTCTTCTATGTTGGTAATTTTGTAGGGCCCCAGCATGTCTCGCGCCAATTTTCCACCCATACGTTGTTGTTCTTTCATGTTTTTTTTTAAAACAAGGTCCCCAACTTGAAATTCGTCATCCATACCCTCCCTGGACTTCCTCTTGGCCACTCTCCGCTGGCTCTTGGCCACATTATCCTGGACGGCTTTGTGGACAATTGACTGCCTGGCCAGCCCCTTAAACTTCGTCTCACTCCCCACTAACTTTTCGGCCTTCTCAGTTGCCACCTGAGGAAGAAACACATTTCGATGTGTTCTGACAGAATCCTGCCCATTTTCCACAGAGTTACTTTAGTCAGGTAAAGTTAGCGTCTTACCTCGTACTCCAGAGGCACTTGGGAGGGATATCTTGCCTCCCTTCCAAAAAGGAGGAAATACGGACTGTATTTCGTGGTCAACTGTTTTTTTGTTCGTAGTGCAAACATTGTAGACTGGAGAAATTTGTCCCAGTCAGTTGGGTTGTTCTTGGTGAGTTTGTTGAGGGACCTGACAATGTAAACAAGCTCACAAAATAGCTTTTCCTGTTTGCTACGAGCCCATTCTGTCAACTTACCTCTGGATAGTGCCATTGAGCTTCTCAACCAAGCCGTTGGTTTGGGGATGATATGGCGCACAGAAAACCCGCTCAATGCCAAGTTTCTTGCACAGGTTCAGGTTCACCTTGGGAACAAAATTCTGGGTAAGAACTCGTGCGCTCATGTGTAACCCAGGGAAACAAGTGGGAAACATCTCATTTTGAATAATTTGTATAAATAATAATTTTTTCTTAAGAATGACGTAAGTTACAACACTTCATTTATTCGTTATTTTACTGTGCGTAAGAAGAAAAATAATTCATTTAGTAATGTTTTACAAAGTTTTCCTGCTACTTCCGTTTTAAGAAAGAACTTCTTCCAGTGAAAACAAAGATAAAAGGAGTTGTATGTTGTCTTCACACTCTTCCTGGAAGGGAGAGATTAAGCGACGCGGTTTTGGTGAGTTGTTGGTTTATTCAGTTACGGAGTTCTTTGAATGTGGACGTGTGCCGAGTGGGAAAGACGCTGCAGCGCCATTTTACGTTAGCGTCTGTCATTACATTCATGATAGTTCACTTTTGAGTTGATGCGCAGTTAAAATATTGTTAAAAAAGAGACTTTATTGTGTTTTTTGTGCGGCCCGTCGGGCAGGCCAGGGTTTGGCCTGGACCTCATGGTGGCTGCATGTGCTGCAGCACGAGGACTCAGAGCGCTCACACATGACCTGGAACGGCGAGCCTGACCCTTGGATTCCTGACGACCTGGATTGTCCTTAAAGGACGAAACCATTGCTGGATTGCTCAACTCAGGTTGATGCTGCAACATTCCTCTCGTGATAGGACTGTGGAGTTCCCTTCACTGACCGAGCTGACATATAGAACTGAACTGAACAGAAACGAGATCCTAAGAACTGCAACATCTTTAAGATGTTCTGGAAAGAAGTTAGTTGTGTTTTTTTCTATTTGATTGTTGGTGAATTGTATTAATTGTGTTCTGGATAATTAATCAAAAGACTTAAGCAGAGAAACCTAAAAAGGATCTTTCAAAGCATATTTATCTTTTTCACCTGCAATATAAAATTTAAGAAATTAACTTGAAAAATTATATCTAAACTATTACAATCCTTTTGTAATTGTTAAATTAAAGGATTGGTCCCATCCAAACAAAATTTGAATTTTGCATTGATTCCAAACTTATAATTAAATTTGAATTGACATCAGAGCTCATTCAAAACTAATTTAGAAATTAGAGGAACTTAATTTGTAAATAATCAGAGTTTATTTGGGGTACAAATTCTCAATCAAAATCTTGTACAGAAAAAGGTTTATTATTTAATGGCGATTCTGTTTGAAGTATATATTCTGTGTATATTAGTTTCTGAAGTAAACTGGCGACTTGTTCATTCAGGAGCGATCTCTGGTGGGCTTTCTGTTTCCCCCACTCCATTCATATCTAGAACTGGTCCAGTAGCTTAATTTTCCTCTGGTAGTAGAGACACATGTACATTATGAACACATCAAATTAGCATGTTCCTCTAAGCATCATTGTACCTGGTTTTTGAATTCGGATCCCTGATCAGTTAGGAGTCTCTGTGGTGCTCCGAATTTGTAAAAGAAATCCAGAATACAAGGCGTGACCTCATTTGCTAACTTTGTTTTCAGAGGGTAGGCCTCGGCCCACTTTGTGAAGTAATCAACCATCACACATATGTATTGATTGCCTCCCTCCGTTTTCGTCAGCCTCATCAGATCCATGCTCACCATTTCAAATGGCTCGGTGACCTGAAAATTGATTGTGGACATTGAAGGAGTTTGATGCAAGACAGTTGAGTTCAACATTTCTCAGCAGAACAAAGCAGGGGTACGACTCGCCTGTATTGGATTGTACTGGCACTTCTCTTTTAAGGTCACCTGTTTGGCCTGGCACTGTGGACACTGAGCAACCTGGCAGACAAAAAAATGATTTAATGGAAATTTACACACATTTACAAAAGATTGCATTCAAGTTATTGGGATAATTGGTGACACACGACACCTCACACATGTAATGACAGTTTATTTACCCACTGGCGGATGTCAGCCTCCATGCCAGGCCAATAATACCGGCCAATGATGGCATGGTGGGTTTTCTCAACTCCACAGTGTGCCCCGAGGTCACTACAGTGGAATTCTTCAAAGATGGCGTTTGCCTCTACTGCAGTCGTAACGACCTTTGCCAGGTGTTCCTCTCGGTTTTGCCTTCTGCGGCAAATATACCATAAATGATCACCTGACAAAGACAAATGTAAGTTAGAATCATGAAATTAGATCATCTGGAGAAGCTCTTCACGTAACTTACCTTGCACCACGAAATTCTCTGCTCGTCTTTTGATGACAAACCTCTGATGCTTTGTGAGGCCATCGGGGAGGCGATTATGGAGCTTCCACTCCACAATCTCTTTATAGTGTTCGCTGTTCATGTTCAGTCGATCCCCGCCAATATTCTCTGCTCCTTATATAGGGGCAAGTCAACAACGAACAGGTGAAAGCTCCCCAGACAAATTAGGATTGCTCAGTGTCACGCACGTGTCTGCAATTATACAAATGTCTTGACCATATTTGTGGGGCCACCAACATCAATCCTTCACGGTTATGTCACAAGATATGTACTGTGAAAGTATTCAACAGCCAATTGCTTCAAATCCCCAACGTAGCAGGACTGATTCTGCCCTGTCCTCCCTGCTCTCTCCCTCTCCCTCACTGATTGGTGGGCGGCACACCTGAGAGAGCGCTGTCTACCTAACAGTCGGCACACACCTGCGCTGGACTTCTGGCTTGGTGCTGATGCAGCGGCGTGGCTTGTTGGCATGAGGCTGCAGTGGATTGTGCTGTGCCAGTTTCTCCGGCACCTCCTGGGGGTCCTGCGCTGCTCCGAAGCTTGGTGCGTTGTTTGACGGGATGCTGGTAGCGTTGCGGGCTCTCCGCCCCGGGGCCGGCTCGGTGTGAGCTCTTCATTTTGAGCTCTCTTTGCAGCTGTGAGCAGCTGTCCTCGCGGCTTCCTGACTCCACCCACTCCAACTCACCTTCTGCTCAGAGCCACGGTGTGCAGCCCAGTAAAGCCGGCTTCCACTCCCCTCACAACTGTTGTTTTGCTGGCTTCTGTGTTGCTGGAGTTCTACTTGGATACCTCTATGATTGTATTTGTCCAGCTGGTTTTAAACCCCGTCTGTTTGTTCATGGTGGTTTTTAATCCACTCTGATAGGCTCTCTATTGTCCTTTTCCAGTGATCAGCCCGCATCACCTTGCTACCAGGCGCTACGTAGTTCGTTGATCACTACATGTACAGGGTCTGTAAAGTCAGGCCACTGTTTGGGATTGTTGCTCCAGGTGTCTGCCGGGAGCTTGTACGGACACTCAAACAACCCAACATATTTAACTTGGTATCGTATCAGCTCCAGACCTCCTCCTGTAATTCCTCTTTATAGTTGTGAGCCATTTTCTACACTTAGTCAAAAATAAATGAAGCGAGAGAGCACTCAGAACACCGGTTGGTTTGTTTTCCCCCAAACAAAGGTGTTATCTAGAGCACGCTGTTGGTCCAGTCACAACACTGTTTTAAGCTTGTCATATATAAGTGACCTGCTTACAAAATTGTCAGAATTAACATGATCATGTGCTGTTGGTCTCGTGGACAGGAATCTTGCCTGTCATGACAGAGGCTTGTGTTTGGTTCCAGCTGTGGTCACAAATGATCATTTTTTTTCTTTCACTGTGTCATTTCATCCAGAGGTCTTGTTTTGACATTCATACGACGTCCAGACAAGGACATTCATGCAATGTCCAGGAAAGACGTATAAAAAACTTTCATTCTGGCTTCCCTGAAGACGTCTTCTAGAGGTATGGAAATTCCGTCTTAAAGACATGATTTGGACCACTGTTTGCTCAGTGGGTTCCTTCAGAAAGGTATTGAGGGATATTAGAGATGTACATCAACAACTAAGACTGGATCCTAGATTTTTCTTCACTGCTGTTACCTTCTTCCATGTTGTCATCCCAACCGGAGTCGGGACGCTTATTACAGAGTTAACACCAGAGCGCTGCTGGACCAAAAAATAACTACACCTCCCAAAATTAAAACCCACGATGACTTCACTTCATTTCATTTAAAGTGGCAGGCTAAACATGACGCTGCTCTTTCTTCAGTTCAGGGGTCCAATTTATTTTTTTATCACCAAGTGGCACTTATGGAAAAATACACTAACAGCCAGGCCACTCACTCGACGTGAGTTATATATTGCTTCACCTGGTTTATTTTTGCTCTGCCCATATATAAATTTTGTTGTTATTACTATGCAATCATAACATAAACTCGAGTAAATATTAAATATACAAAAAAATGGAGCCAAATAATAGGTTAAATGGTGCATTCTAATGCCTTCTGGAATATTAAATACTACATTGTGATATTCATATTGAACAAACTAAACAACAAATATGTTAAGAAAGAAAGATACTTATTTAAAAGCACATAATGAACCAAAATAAAGATGTATATGTTATAACCTGGAAGCAGGGATGCACTCAAACTCAGTAACGGTTTGAATAACTTTTAGTAACACTCGTTTCAATACGACACATTTCACCGCAGCTCATCGGTGCATGTCCCCACATAGTAGTTAAGGGGGGATACAACACCCTACAGCACAAAGGATCCGGGGTCCAGCATGAACAGCAACTACAGTGACACAATCACTCATTGTAACAGTATAAAATATATTCATATCTACACATATATAATATATACAAACAAAGATGTATACGAAATAAATACTAAATACCTTCCTAACCTCTTACCTGCCTCTTCTCATCTGATCAGTTTAAAGAGTCAAATCTTACTGGAGTTGTTTTTAACAGTATAAATTACTTTTCCAGTCCAACGTCATCAGGTTGAGCCAAAGTCACAATGAGCAAGACTTTTGTTGTTTGCGTTCACTCTATACCAGGAGGCAGTGGATAGTGGGATTGTGTGACGCGTGTGGAAACGTACCTGCGGCGACCGCTGCCACCAGGGGCACCAGCAGGAGCTGCAGCGGGTAGTTCCAGGGTCCGATGATCAGAACCAGTCCCAGCGGTTCTCTCCGAACAAAACACTCGTCCAGCTTCGTGGCCTGAAGCATGAAGAGGTTTAAACATCACGGAGACTCTTTATCCAACCAGACCAGACCCAACCGGCACTGGCAGAGATTTGCATTAATTTGTTTGGTCTTTAATATTCTGCAGTAAAACAACTCTTCCAAAGCTCTTGCACAAACAGCTTCGAGGAGCCACAGGAGCAATGTGTCAGGATTCGGTGGGTCCGGTCCTGGCACTTTTATGTTTTGTGTTCTGTTTGTTTTGGTGGGTGTGTTGTTTCTGTTCTGTGTGTAGTGTTCCTTCCTCCCTCTCGCATTTTGATAACAAAGCAGCGGGAGGACAACTCGTCTCACCTGTGGCTCATCAGCGGCCCAAAGCGTTTGGCGCCACAGTCAGCCTATCTTCCAGGTTCCACCCTCAAACCAATGGACAGTCGGAGCGGGTCAACCAAGTCCTGGAAACAACTCTCAGGTGTGTTGTTGATAATAACCCTGCTTCTTGGTTCTTCCATCTATCCTGGGTGGAATATGCCCACAATACACATGTTTGCTCTGCCACCGCACTGTCTCCGTTTGAAGCCTCCCTAGGATACCAGCCCCCGTTGTTCCCCGCTCAGGAGGAGGAGATCGCCGTCCCTTCGGTTCAGGACCATCTTCGTCGGTGTCGGAGGCTGTGGCTCAAAACCCGTGCTGCCCTCCTCCGCTCCTCCGAAGAGAATAAGCACTTGGCGGATCGCCGACGTTCAGAGGCCCCTTCCTACGCTCTCCACTAAACATGTTCCCTTGCGTACAGACTTCCGCAAGCTCTCTCCAAAGTTCCTGGGTCCGTTTCTGGTGGAAAGGGTCATCAATCCCACCGTGGTGAAGCTGAAACTCCCTCGGTCCATGCGGGTCCAACCCGGCCTTTCACGTCTCCCAGCTCAAGCCAGTGGAAAACTCGGATCTTTGCCCCCCAGCCAAACCCCCACCACCCCCCCTGCTCATGGAAGGAGGGCCAGCCTACAAGGTGTGATGGCTCCTGGATGTTCGACGGCGGGGCCGGGGGCTCCAGTATCTGGTCGACTGGGAAGGGTATGGGCCCGAGGAGCGTATGTGGATACCTCGCTCCTTCATAGTGGACCCCTCGCTCATTGGCAACTTCCATCGGGCCCATCCAGGGAAGCCTGGGTTGCCAGGAGTCTCCCATTGAGTATCTCCCATTGAGATACTGTCAGGATTCGGTGGGTTCGGTCCTGGCAGTTTTATGTTTTGTGTTCGGTTTGTTTTGGTGGGTGTTGTCTTTCTGTTCTGTGTGTAGTGTTCCTTCCTCCCCCTCGCATTTTGAAAACAAAGCAGGCGCAGCCGTGCGAGAGGACAACTCGTCTCACCGGTGGCTCATCAGCGGCTCTGCCCTTAAAAGCCTGGAGCTTCCAGATGGTCGTCGCCAGTCCGTATTCCTGCTTTGGTAATTGTTTGTTCCAGCTCTCTTCAGAGTTTTTCCCCTAGTGATGATCCCAGAGCTTGCAAGTTGTAGCATTGAGCCAAGACTAATCAATACCGGGTTTTGTACCTTTGGATTTTCGTTAATCTTCGGCTGTCCACCCCCCCCCCCCCACCCCCACCCCCCCTTTCGCAGCATTTCCTGTTTCCCTGCGGATCCCCCTTTTCAATAAACTTTTGATTTTTCCCCTTTCAAATCTGTCCAACGTTGTCTCGTGTGTTCTGCATCTTGGGTCTGCTTCCCCTGGAATCATGACACAAGTGCAGCTCGTTGATCACCATATCAATCTCAGCAAGGACGGCCTCAAGCTTTGGCTGCAGTGAAAAGACGACAGGGGAAATCAGATTAAAGCGTCACGAGGTGGAGTAAAGTCTCCCAGACACTTTTTAAACCAAGTTCACTGAATCTGACTCATCTTGACTGTCGGGTTTTACCAGCCTTTTCGTTTTTTTCTGAAATATAAAAAAAAAAGCTAGAATTGCATCATTAGAACAGAGACCTCACAGCACATGTTTGACACTCTCCACTGAGCAAAGAGTGTTCAAATGACATCTTTAAGACGTCTTCAGGAAAGGTAGAAGGAAGGTTTTTTTGTACACCTTTCCTGGACATTGCATGGATGTCCAAATAAAACTTGTGGTGACACATGGGCGTGAACGCAAACCTCTTTCATGACAGGTATGACTCCGATCCATTAGACCAACAGTGCAGCTCATGTCAATTTGGACAAGATATTTGAAAGCACGTCACTTACATATGACCAGATCAAAAAAGTATTGTGACGAAACGTGTGCCCTAGATAACATTGATTCATAATTTAAACTTAAAGACGTCATTTGGACCACTTGTTGCTCAGTGGGTCAGGTCATGACCTCGGTTCTGGTTGTGGTTCAGGTTCTGGTTGTGTATGGCCATGTGATGAGGGTAGTTACCTTTTAAAAGGTCGGTGTGCAGGATCAGAGGCTTCATTTCTAAAGGTTACTTACACGCAAAACGGGTCCTGAAAGATGCGTACGCCACTTCCCACTTTGTGATCTAAAAAAATAAACTTTGCAGGAGAATGTTCGTTCCGGTACGCAAACTTTGAACCTTGAGCAGCACATTTTAGAGTAGGAGAACCTTCAGCGCTGATGGTGAGGTGGAGCATTGAACCAGATTCATCATTTATATCTTCAAATTTATTTACTTATTGATCCACGTAATCAAAAACAAACAAGCTGCAGAGTTCTAGATGATTCTTTAGTCGAAGGTTACTACTGAATCAGTAGAACCATGTTCATATGTCAAACTTTCATTTTTAAATGATACAGAGGATAGAACTGATTGATTATTAATAATACAGAGCAGTGGATAGAACTGATTGATTATTGATAATACAGAGCGATGGATAGAACTGATTGATTATTAATTGTGACAAAGTGAGTAACAATCAGTCTAATTTCAGAGTAAACACATAAATAGTGTGGTGACAGCCACAGTGAGTAAACCTGCAGTGTGGATGTTCTGCACCATCATGCTCTCTGGACGCTCTGGAGCTGGAGACAGACGACCTCCTCCACCCTCTGCCTCCACCTCTAGTGACTGAAGATAAAACATAAAGTCTTTTTACAGTCCCTGTTCAAATATTTAATTTATACATTTAATAAACAGATAAAACTGAACTTTATCAGTCTGCTGTGTCTCCACCAAAATGTCTCCTTAACTCTCCGGCACTCTGACACACGGTGGCGTCACAACCATGAGGCTGAAGGCAGAAGGAAGTAGAATTAGTCAGAAGCATTCAAACGGACGAAAAGAGCAAACGTGCCTCACAGAAACTGACCGATTGAGTGCTACAGTCCAGCATCGAGTGGAGTCTGAAGTCTTAAGTAGGGAAGGTCATCATCCAGACAATGGGCTCCACCCTGCACCACAGGTGAGTCCAGTCATGTCGGATTCGGGCAGGAACGTAGTGTTAGCAGGATCATTACCTGGATATGGTTGTTGTTGGGGACCTTGCTGTACCAGGTCCTCGATCGCCCAGGTGAGAGAGCCTACCACGCAGGTCTTGGGCAGGATCGGAGCAGATTTAGAAGAGGGTTCTTCCAAGGAAAATTGTCGGGACAAAGCGTCACGCTCGACATAACGAGATCCAGGGTGAAGATTTAGGGTGAAGCGGAAGCATCCGAAGAACAAGGTCCAACAAGCTTGATGGGTAATAAGTCTCTTGATCGGTCCAAACAAAAAACCAGTTTTCAGCTCCCTCAAACCAGTGCCTCTATTCTCCCTGGACCAGTTTGACCCCCAGCGCAGGGATGGAGCTGGTTGTCCGCTGAGGATTGTTGAGCAAGAACCGCTGCAACACCAGAGCCGGAGGCCTCGACTTCCAGCCGAACTGGAGGCTGGGGTGGGGCTGGACAAGGATCGGAGCCGAGGTGAACCTTGAGGTTCATGAAGGCCTGGCAAGTTTGACCCTGACCGCATGTCAGTGCCAAGGTGCGTGCAGGTGTGCGTGCAGGTGTGCGTGCAGGTGTGCGTGCAGGTGTGCGTATGCACGGTTTTATAAATCTTATAGTTTTTTTGGTGTGCACCTTTTGAAGTTTTGGGGCACATGTACACTTTTAATATGGATCCTATGCAATGTTTCATAAATGAGGCCTCAGGATCTGTTCTTCCATCTTATCAGCTGGAATGAAGCACAAACAAACCTCAGTCCACCTCAGAACCACCCAAACTAAAACCCCAGTCTACTTTAGAACCTCAGGGTTCTTCATGGATAGTGTTTCCTTGCTTCTGTTCCACTCTGTTCTCACTGTCATCCACACAACAAAGGCTTCTAACAACCAACACGTACAGGAATATAACCAGAGGTCACGGTTTGTAGCACTCGACCACTATCTTCAGAGTGTGACTGAAAAGGTCACAGGTGTTTCCATCACTGAGGAGAATCTGTGATGGTTCAATCAGACGTTCTTGTTATCAAACAGTGTTTGAATGAACATTTGCCACAATCAACCAATGAAAAGTGTTTTTGATGAAATAACCATTTCTGTCTGGGTGAAGCATGTTGGAAGAGTCCAAGGAGCTGAAGACCAGCCAGCTGATTGCACAGGTCCCTGGTGAGCAGCACCAGAAAGTCCAGTCCACCTAAATCCTGGTAGCATGTGTTGCCCAGTGGAAGTACAATTATATTGTTGTGCATGTTTTATGGTTTGGTTTTGTTGTTATCATGCTTTTTTTTTTAAGTGTTTACTTTAATTTTGTACTTCCTGCCAGGTGATCATCTTCAGGAAAATTGCCGGCACCCGAGGAGCAGTTCCTCTGCACCGACTGGATAATCAGTGTGCTCACAGGTGGCATTTATAGTGATGTGGGTTAACAGAGAGGGACCCCGGGCCTGGAAGACAGCTGCAGCCCAGGAAGTCCAGAGTGCTACGCCGCCACGAGTGGTATCAGCAGAGTGAGGAGCTCTGGCGGCCCCGGGCGGAGGGTCCCTCTCCCGGAGGACCATTTCATTTTTCATTGATTATCCTGCCTCTTTGATTTTTAACATGGTGCTCCGCGCCATACGTCTCTGCATACACAGAGTGAGGACCTACAGCGTGAGATCCCACACTGCTTTTTATAGACAGCGACACATACCTTAAAAAGTACACATAATAGTTTAAGTACGTGTTTTACTGTTTTCAATGATGATTTCACTCAAAATATACCTACAATTTCAAGGTTTACTGTTTTAGGGGTCACGTGATGGTGGCCAATGGAGCGGATGCTTTCCTGTAGCTCTTCACCACTCTGGCAATTTACCGCTTCTCCTGACCATATAGGCTTTTTTATGAATGGACGTTGTCTGTGTCACTGGAACACTTGTTGGACAATTTGGGAAAACCAAGAGGAAATAAAGGTGACGGAGGGGACGCACAAGCTTGTGAATATTACAAGCTGCTGCTCAGCCTTGGTGAGAATAAAAACATGGCCTCTCTGAAATGGGTATGGGAAAAAGATTTAGGGATTTCTATTGATGACCGGGATTGGGCAGAAATATGTGCCAATTGTTGTTCTTTATCCAGAGACCGAAGAGCGAGACAGATGCAGTTCAAAATATTACACCACTTTTATTGGACCAAGTAGATTATATAGAATGGAGTTGTTAGATTCAACATTATGCTGGAAATAGAAACCCTGTGACTGTACTTTAATTCATGTGCTGTGTTCTTGTCCACAAATCCAATTGTTCTGGATGAAGATACAGAATTAGATTTTACATGTATCGGGTGTACACTTTGATTTTTGGACTTCATTGTAGGTTCTTGGACACTGGAAGGTATTGTTGAACTGTCCTAACGCACTGAAGGACTGGACACAGACTGTGATCATGACTGGAAGACAAATTCTACTGAGACACTGGAAATCCTCAGGAACTCCCCCATTTGATGAACGGACTGCTGAACTGTCCAAGGTTGCTGCAGATGAAAATATGTCTTACTGGATCACAAATAAGGTGAACAACTATAAACAGAAATGGGGCAGATACATTTCAATGATGATTACATGAGAAAAGGAAGAAGATATAAATACAACCATGTTAAACTGGACCGCTGCTTTTTTCTTAAGTAGCAAAGCCGTAGGAAATGAGTCAATGGTCTCCCTCTGTTTGTTCTGTTAGGTGGGGGTGGGGGGGGGGGGGGGGGGTGTAGGGTCACAGAGCATAAAAACTGTGATCGCACACAGTTTGACCACTCTCTCCCCCGGGCTCTTCAACATGGTATAACTGAGTCCTTTCCATTTGGCTGGTCTCCTGCACGATTTGTTTACCTGGGAATTAGGAGAACACCTGTATTGGATCAAAAGTTCTAATCTTCTTTCCCGCTAGAAAGGCTGATCGGGCTTTTTGGCCCCTCGTCCTCTTTTCTGGACAGGTAGGGTTGTCCTGATTAAAATGAACGCTCTACCCAGATCATCATATTTTTACTATCAAATAAGGTTGTCAAGTGTGTTTGAAGGCAGGCTGAGCTTCTTTATCCGGAACAAAAGGAAGGTTGTGATGACCAGGGCTTTGGCATGTCTGGACGGCACGGGCTGATAAAATTAGGTTTGTTTTGAGGCGACACGTTGTCCTGCTTTCAACAACTGGAACAACAATTCAACCTGTGCTGTGACTCATGACACAGATTGCGAGGGCGAAGTTCCTACAGACTCAAGATTCCATAACCACAAACACCACATTAAAAGCCAATAACAGCACTACACATGTTAAAAAAAAAAAAAAAAATAAAATCTTTCTCTCTCCATAGAGAGGAAACGGCACTTTTTTTTTTACAGAGCCGTTAACTTAAACTCACCTCTGACATCACAGCCCACAAAGCAAGCATGGGGTAGGGATTTAAACGTGACCATGGGGGATTAAGAGTGGCAGAAGGTCTGGTCTAATTCTATGAACATATCTATGTAACCGGACCATAATGTTCATGTAAGACCTGTCAAGAAGAAGAAAATGGACCCCAGTGTTTCACCACTCTGCTGGAAAAGGAAATCTGAGACGAGTCATTATGTTCATTGTTTGTGTTAAAATTCAGCGATGTTGGTTCAGCATTGTAAATAGCTGTTATTTTTAATGTTCCAATTCAGCTGGATACTCAGTGTCCCTAACTTGGTCTCACAGATGATCGTATTTCCAACAGAAATCACAAGTGGCTTTATAACATCCTGACCTTTGCTGCTAGGAAATATATTCTCTCCTTCTGGATCGATGCTGCTGCTCCAACTATAAAGTCATGGGACCAAATAGTCAGGAACTGCATTTCAAGTGAACTTATTACTTGTATGTTTCACTCAAGGCTGGATGTATTCTACAGACTGGAATCACTACTTACAATATCATGGATGTTCTTGCAGGGATTCAGTAAGTCATCATGATTTGTTTTGTCTGCAATTCCCTGATCCATCTGAACCGTGCAGTATGTATTCTGGACTGGTACCTTATACACTTATTTTCAAGGACTGATAGATTTGATCCTAAATTAAGATATATTATGCTGGACGTGAGCTGTTGTGTTTGTTGTTTGAACAGAAATGTAATAAAAAAAAAGGCCAGTTTCACTCAAAATATACCTACAATCTGAAAGGTACATTTAAGTGAGGACTGACGGCGAATCGTGACAAATGCATGTTTGATTAGAACTTTTAACTTTGTAAACATTCTGACGTCTTATTTTGCACGGCAGAGCTGCTGGTGACCTGCTGCACTGTGAGAAACAAACATTATTTAAGTCTGCTAAATACCAGTTTTATATCATATTAACATCTGGAAAACCAGCTTGGCTTGTTTGCTGATTTGCTTCAATGCGTCTTATTTTAGCAGCTCAGCTCTAAATGAAAACTACAGCCAGCATTTCATTTAATTGGTAAGATGGTAAAAACACATTGAAGTGATCTCTGACAACTACGTTAAGAATACTTGTTTAATAATTATGGTGATCGCTGCTTTGTTAGTAGAGCTGCTAGTAGAACATGCAAACTGACAGAGAAGTAAACGCTCCATCAGCTGCAGATGATCCAACATTCAGAAGTTCTGTAAAGATATTTGTCTACATTTGTACGTTTAAGTGGAAAAAGGACTGATAGATTGAATGTTGCCGTGAAGCTCGGAGGTTTGATCACTGAGGATTTTACTGTTTCAGCGTTTCCCCACATCACACCTGCACAATAACATCTGCATTGATACAAAACTTTATTCCCACAATATCAAAATTGACAGCAAGAGATTGTTAGATTAAAAGGAATTAAGAGCAAAAAACCTGTGAAAAGAAGATGCAGGGCGACCCGGTGAGGAGTCTGTGGTGTTAATGTGTGAGTGAACTGGAGCGCTGCTCATGTCCAATACACAAGGAAGCAGCGGCGGAGGAGACGCAGTTTGCATTCAGTTCTGGCAGAAACAATTATACAAAAATCAAAAAAAAAGGAGAAAGAAAATACATGTTGACCGAATTCCTTAAATGATAAAGAGTGAAAATGTCTACAACTGCATACATTAAAATAAAAGAAGAGAAATCAAGATGCTTCTAGAACTACGTGACAGTGTTCGTCATGGAAAAGAAAAGTACATTGAGGTGGAGCTGGGAGCGCCGTATCTACAGAGGAAACCAAAGAGGCAGAAAGGGTTCGGCCATCTTTGAGGACTGAGGTGGGCCCGGCGTGTCCCCCCTCCCCTCCTCGCTCACGCTGCTCCGTCACGCTCAGCAGTGGAAACGAGAATCCAGCGGAAGCAGAAGCTTCCGAGCGACTGCAGTGAGTTCGACTGACAGGCTGGCGGCCAGCGGGGGAGGGGGGGGGGGGTTGAGGGGGAAGTGAAACTTCACAGGAAATAGTCTGCGACAGGCTTCTTGGAGGGGATGCCTCTGGTCTCTTGTGGCGCCGCCTCGAATATGATGAACTCTCGCTGTAGATGCTCATCCAGCTCCAAGATGGCCGCCACATTCCCACACCTGTTGTCGAGGGACGGAAACAGATGGTCAGTTCACTTCAGGATCCATCCCCTCGTGTTCCTGGTGAACATTTAAACCCTCCAACATCCAACAGTGATTTACATTTGCTCTTTTTGCTCCACATCACAACATGGAGTTGGACCAAGGGCAGAAAACTTGAGTCCAAAAGAAATGTCATCTATAAAAATCACTCTGAAGGCCTGAATCCTTCCTCTGCTGGTGTGGTTGTTAATAAATACTTCCTGTAGGGGGCAGTGTGTGCTGTGTTTAATGTACGACATGGTTCCTAATCCAATCATCCATTAAACAGGTTCAAACTGCTGACATGGGTATTCTTGTCCCTGGTAGTATTTTATATTTGGTCTGGGGGTTTTGAAAGTTTGGAACTTTGAGAGAGAAAACAATTTGTCTTGATGTCCAGCTGACGACATGTTGGACGTTAGTTTACATCCAGACGGTCCTTCCTCCAAGGATCTTTAGTTCCGTTTCTTCTTTGTTCTTTTCTCTGGTCACACATGAGCTATACTGCTCCACACCGCCCCCCACAGGTCATCAAGGGTATTAACCCCGCCCCCCGGTCATCAAGGCCCTCCCTTTGACTCCTCCCATATTTAGGCAGCTCTGTTCAGGCACATGGCACCACAAAAGGAGTACTTCCTCCTCTTCCCAATATGGGCATGTGTGGGCGGAGCCAGTCCAGCTCAAACAGACACAGCAGATTCTGAATGCAGCTGTTATGATCCGATATTCAAATGGAGGAAAATCAAGGAAAAGTTGGATTTGGGGCAATAAAGTTTGAATACAAAGTTTTTAGACCAACGAGACCAAGGGAAAGTTTTGAAAAGCTGGATAATGTGACCTCTCTAACGCCCTTTTTTTCCTGTGAAAGTCCAGTATTCAACTCCCCACTGAGCCTGAGCTAGAACTCAGAGTGATTAGTGAGAGTTCAGGATTAATTTCTTGGATTTTACTCAATCCAGATGACTGCTACGGCCATTTTTACATCACTCTTACATCAGTTTTTATAGTTTGTTACGGGCAGTTGGGGTTGGTGGTGTGGGTGTGTGCGCGTGCGTGTTCATGCACGTGTTTCTATGTTATTTTATTCTATTTGATGTGAAGCACTTTGCATTGCAATTTTTCTTTGTATGAAAAGGTCTCTACAAATAAAGTTTGATTTGATTCACTGCGAGTGAAGTGACTGAAGAGTTGAGGAATACAATAAAACGACTGAGAAAGGGTTTTTCTACTCTCCAGTCATTGTCAATAAGAAACCAGAACTAATCTAACTTCATCATCTCAACATTACATCAAACCTGCTGGAGAGAGGACAGAAGTCAGAAGAACACAAATGACTAAAAACAAAACACACAGAAACGCTGCTGGAGGAAAAGTGAACACGCCCGTCACGGTTACATGCAGCTCTACCAGGTAACGCTGGTTACTCTGGATGTTTCTATCATAGTTAAAAGAATCGCATTAACAAAAACACAAAAACTGTTAACAGAGCAGAGATGAAGGCAGAGAGGCTCGTTAAGAGAAGCTTTGTTTCCATTAAAGCTGAAAATACTCAGAGAAAGACGCGACAGGCCGGAGGAGCGGCGGCGGCGGCAGCGGCAGCGTACCTGTAGCAGTAGTTTGGTGCCGACCACACGGTGAGCACCGTCTCGTTGAAGTGCCACTTGTAGCCCTCCATGACCAGCTGGTGGGCTCGACAGATCATGTGGATGTCGTTGGCGGCGTTAAACTGCGCCACCACGTCGCTCCCAAACAGGTACCCGGCTCCTCGGGGACTCACGCCCCAGCCCGTGGTGTCTGCGGGAGGCAGGAGGAAGCTAGGGTCAACAGGTGTTGGCGCCGTGCGGCTGCTCAGCAGGACACACTGCAGATACCTTCGGGGTCCGACCACAGCAGGTCACACATGGGCCCGTCGTGGGGAACCTCCTGCTTCCTGTCGATGGTCCGGATCTGGTCCAGGGTCTGGATGGAGGGGGACAGGCCGCCGTGCACGCAGAAGATCTGGAGGCCAGAAGCGACGTGAAGCAAATGAAACCAGTTTCTATCTTAATTTCATGTTAAATTAAGCTGGACGGAGCCGGACGGGGACTTCACCTTCCCATCGATGATGGCGGACAGAGACAGGTAGTCAAAGATCTCGGTGCAGTATCTCCACACCGTGACTGAGCCATATTTGCGGAGACACTCGTCGTAGAAGCCGTAGACCTGGGTGATCTGCCGAGACTCGTGATTCCCTCGGATCAAAGTTATCCTGTCGGGGTAGCGGACCTGTGGAGAACCGACGCTGCTGTCAAACCTCCTTGAATCCCCACGGAACCACATTTGTGTAAAATGACCCATGGCTAATTCGCAGGAAGCAGCAGCCACACTCAGACTCGGTTTCAACTCGGCTGTAAAGTGCAGACTTTAAGCTTTAAACCAGTTTTTAAATGTTGTTGAAAGGCCAGATAAAGCCAGAGTTATGAAATTATTAAAGACATGATGTGTTGGTCCGTGTTTTGTGCGTCTGATGAGCAATTTGTGGAGGAATTGCTCATCATGTCAGCTGATCCTGTGTCGGAGATTAGGAGGCAGAGGAAAAAACAGACACCTGACACTCCTTTTCTATTGGTCAAAAGTCCACCCCAAGCAGCCAATCAGGAAATTGCATTGCTGATTCCATGAGGGAATGAGCAGAATACAACAGGTCCCCCTGAAGTCCATGTCTCCCAATGTCCCCTGCCCCCTGCAGTGAAATGTGTTTGGTACCGGTTCCAGACCGAATCAACTATGATAATAATAATACGATAAACACACAATAAAATATATATATTTGTTGTATTGGCTGCTAAATGTTACAATTGTACGATTGTGCCAGCTTGGTTTGTACAAAAATACCTGGACCTTTATGTAAATAGTTCCATATAAATGTGTTTTTTGGATCCATTTATGCGTTGGTTTGTACATAACCTAATTTGATATGCTTTCTAAGTTGTGAAAATCTTTCATTACATGTTTGTGGCTCTCAAAATACATTTTTTATTTTATTTTTTTGTAGTTTTAGGCCTAATTTGTTCAGCCAGTACTTCAAAAATGAACAAATAAATATAGCATCACATAAGCGAGGTTGTGCTGGAAAAAAAGACACCAAGCATTCAAGTTAAAGTCATTAATGTTGAAATATAAGAGGTAAAAGTTAGTTAAAAACAGCCAATTGACCTCCTGACTCAAAAACTGCGTCTTTATCGGGTTTACTCCATCGAACAGCAGTACTTCTACACCTGATGTAATATTGGACGATCCACAGGTTCATCCAGTGGAGCAGAAACAACACTGGAGGGTTTTCGGGTCAGAGGTCACGAAGAGCCGCATGTGAAACAGAATAACGATCGATGGACTCCAAATGTTCTCTATCGTTTCAATATAAAGGAGTACGAATACAAAGTTATTTTTAAGATATTCTTAAAGTCATTTTCACTGTATTTTGTAGGAGAAAAACTAGATATACACGTCTATGTGCAGTCTGCTGCTTCAGCACCCGTCAGCAGGACACAGTCTAATTGCACAATAAACTTCATCATTTTACTGGAATATTCACATGGTGTCAGTAAAAACTACTTTGGCTCATTTCTATTGCCGTTCATGCAGTTTCTGAAAAGATCTTTTATTTAAATGTGGAGGTTTCTTAATACTTTGTGTCTGTGGACCCTCAGACAGACATGATGCGGCCGTCCTCCCTCCTCTGGAGCTTCGTCTCCACATGCAGTCATCACGGTGAAACTCCACCGGTCAGAGCCAGACAGACTCTGAACCGACTCAAGAACACAGTGGACTCTACACTGAACCTCCAAATCACCTTTCATCTCAGGATAAATGCAATAATTATCATTCAGCCTCAACAGAGGACGTGTTCCTTTGTGTTTAACGGGAGCACAGAACTCCATTCTGGCTTCTCTCCACTGGCTGCCTGCGCATTTTAGAATGCTGCTCCACCCCTACACCCCTGCTCGGTGCCTCCGGTCAGATGATCAGCTGCTTCTGGAGGTACCGAGGTCCAAACCAAAGCTCAGAGGGGACAGAGCCTTTTCTGTTGCAGCCCCTCTGTTGTGGAACGAGCTCCACTGTCCGTCAGACAACCCCCCCCCCCCCCACTTTTAAAACTAATCTTAAGACCCATTTTTATTCCTTATCTTTTAACCATGTTTGAAACTCTGTGCCTGGTTTAATTGTTGCCAATCTTATTGTTTTACTGTATTATGCTGTTTTTATTCTGTTGTCATTTTTATTTTTGTCTATTATGTGAAGCTCCTTGGCTTCCGCCACGGCAGTTTTAAAGTGCTCTATAATTAAAGGTGACCCGAGTTGACTAACGTCTCAGTGAGTCCAGACGACACCGTTCATGTCTGTCCTGGTGCAGAGGTTCATACGCACCTTAAGAGCGAGCAGCAGCAGGAACGTCTCCACACTGTAGAAACCTCGGTCCACAAAGTCGCCCATGAAGAGATAGTTAGTCTCCGGGACGTCTCCTCCAACCTGCCACACATCAACATTTCACAACAATGACACTTCCACTCTCAGGCTGACGAAACCATTGGAGGATCCAGAACCGCCTGAAAACTCACAACAGCCCACGTCGACACGCCAACATCAGATCTCCTCCAACGTATCAAAGTAAAGAAAAGTAAAGAAATCCAGCAGCTCCAGTCAGTGTGACGTAGACACATTATCCAGCACCAGGAATCCTTTACATCATTCAAACCTCAGAACTATTTATAGTTGATGGATTGTTTTTGTTTTACTTTTTATTTATTCAATATAAACAAAGCATATGAAAATGTAACAAAGTCACCTGTTTCGATTTATAGTCAACTTAATAGAAATGAATTCATCTGGAGCCACAAAACATCTTTTACTTCTAAAATAAAGATCTTTAGATATGTAGATAATTTGTTTAAACCAGTTTTAAGGGCCTGGACATTTGTTTATCTGCAAGGAGGAGAAAACTGAAACCATTTCTGCCTGGGAGAAATGGCTGGAGAAATTAGTATGAAGGAAAACGGCTATTTGCCTCTCCATTAGACAAAATGATCATCCAACAGTAAAGTTGAATTAAATGTAGGACAATGTAGGTTTTGTTGAACAGTTGTTTTCAGAACTCATGTTCTTTAATGCTCGGGGCAGCCAGGAAGTCAAAACTATATGGGCGTGGTGTGAAACAGTAATCTGATAAACAAAGGACTGGATGACGGGAATGAGTTGGTCCTTAGTGGGGAAAAAACAAACAAACAAACAAAAAAAGGAAATCAACACTGGAATGAGGTGGACATGAGAAAAATGTATATTCTCTCTGGCCTGGATGCAACAAAAGAAAAAAACACCACGCATTGCAGACACTAGTTAGAAAGAAGCTCTTGAGCAGCACAGGCCGACCTGCTCGCCAGGCGGCGTTGGCAGAGGATGGGTTTAGAACTGATCACGCCAAACGTTGATGCTGCCCCCGAGCATGAATGAATATGTATTGAGAACGAGTAATATTGATAAATGAGCAAGACACTGAACCCCAAACTGCTCCCTTGCATTGCCGCTGCCTCCGTGTGTGTGAATGAGTGAATGTGCTTAACGATGTAAAGGGGTCAGGGGCAGCTGAAAAACGCTGTACAAGTGAAGTCCATTCACCCTTGTTTGAGTGATAATGAAAACAAGCGTTCAAAGAAAACCCACATTGTCCTCATTTGGGGCATAAACTTTAAAAATAAAAAACTACTTCTGTGTTAAATAGTTTAAATGAGATGATAAAATATCGTCCGGAACTGTCAGCAGTGACAGTATGACGCTCAAAAGAAACGTGTGTTTACTGAAAAGAATTGAAACTTCCCGTGACTTTGGCTTGAAAAGGAGTGAAACGATTGGCCCAACCAGTTTTTAACATACGATTCATTGGTGTCTGTTCTCCAGGTAAAGCAGCAGGTTGTCAGTGAAAGTAATTGAATGCAACTATTTTCCTCTGAGACTTTTCTTTATTTGGATTTAATCCTGGTTATTTCACCAAGAGGAAACTCAACATTCCTCAGCTGAAGTGAAACACATTTTACTGGGTCAACTTTTAAACTTTAAATGGCACAAATAAACCCTTCACCTTGGAGATAAGAGTCCTAATAAAGGATCATTTGCTGTGTAAATACAAGAATAAGATAGAAACTGAGCTACTTTGGACAGAGCTGCAGGAAGGTTTCAGACCTCTGATCGAGGTTTTGGCATGAAAAACCTTTACAGAAAATGAAAAGATGAGTTAAAGCTGTATTTCATTTTAAATCCAATTCTGTCAGTGTGCCATCCTTCCACCCCAGATAAAACCCGATAAGATGAACATTGAGGGGGAAAATATCTGCTTTGAGTTCAATCAGCACACAAACTTAGTAAGTAGGTACTCACTCTGAAGAGTTCCTTCAAGTCATAGAACTGACCATGTATATCCCCACACACCTGCGGAGAGAAGGCAAGCAGTCAAATCAAAGTCCTCCACATCCAGAGCAGCGTGAAGTGAGGAGACGTTACTCACTGTGACAGGAGAGTCTACTCTCTGGACGTTGCTTTCTTCCACCAGAATCTCTCTGAAAACAAAAACACAGCAGCTTGTTTCATTCACCGCTGCAGTCTGTTGCTGAACTTAAAAAAAATCAAATGAATCTGTTCTGAGCAGAGCAGCAGCTTCTTTTTACACCTCGGAACATTATTCCAATCCTACATCACTCACTCAATGTGTGTGAAAATTAAAATCTTCTGTTGGATTTTAAGTGTTTTAATTCAGTGACAATTCTTCAGATTCTTTTTTTCTTTCTAAGCACAGAAATCTTTAATTTACAGCTTCAATAAATAGAAACATAAAAAAGGTGAAGCGTTACTTGTGACGTCACCTGTTGACAGTAATATTCTGCACCAACTCTAACCTCATGACTGGAAGGTTATTTAAAGCAATAAATCTTCTTGTCTCACATCACAAGCACAATACTACATGTCTTTTATTATACCACTGCCATTAACCTGATACAAAAAGTAACTGTACTCAAATATACCTCTGTAAAGACCCGGAGGACTTCTGGAGGTTGTATGTGCGACACGAGGAAAGCCACCTCCAGCAGTACTTTACCAACAATCGTCCCTTTAAAGTGTCAAACATAACTGCTTTCTTCTGCCCCAACTGAGTGATGGGAAACCCCCTTTTCTTAGCCACAACAGACCATAGGGATCATTAGGAATGGGATTTACAATTCCATTTTTGATTCTCAAATGAAACCTGGAGCATTAATAGCAGAGGACATGCTACTGCTTGGGTGAGATTCACTCTGGAGCAGAATAAAAACGGGACAGCCAATCAAAGTTATTGCTGCTGTATCATGTTTCCTCCCTTTGATGAAATATCTGCTTTGCAAGTATTGCAAGTAGCCCTGTTCTTCTGAAATGGAACAGAACTTTCAAGCATTTGAGCCTCTTGGGCGCCATGGTTCCTGCCGGCTGCACTGGTGATTGACGCCACAACACACATAGCTTAGCTTGTGTAAGCTACACAACATGCGTAATGACATCATTCGTGCCAAATGGGATCGATCAGGGAATCATTTGCCAATTTGGCGAATGATTCCAAGGAATTCAAACACTTCCCATCCCTGGGAAGCAACGAGACCCAGAACTAAACCACGTACAGCTGCAATGCTCATAACTGAGGGATCAATGAGGCTCGCTTTGTTTGTGCAAAAGAAATATTGTGGAAGCCATTGTGAGGGTTAGTTTGTTGAAAGATGCAAAAGGCCAAGACGTTGTACAGCTTCAGCTAAGATTAGTACAAAGAGGATTTTAAATGGGATTTAAATATATTGAAAGAAAGTTCTGATTGTTCAAAATAGGTCTTGGAAGGAGTATAATAGGTGATACTTGTATTTCTTTCTGGAAGGGTTATTATAAAGTTATCATGGTGCCAATTTACCGCAGCACTCCAGAATGAACTGGCTGTGTGGCCAATAAATGTGATTCCCCTGCTCTATAATTTGATGTGATGTAAAGTTGTGATGAGATTCCCTCCGTGAACCAACCTGTGTGGGGTTTGTTTACAGCGCGAGGCGGCTGGACCGTTACCTTGCTTTGGCACACAGTGCTTTGACTTCATTCTCTTTGATGAGCTCACAGCGTCTGAGCTGCTCTATTTGCCGGTCCAGGTCGCTGATGTCCCCCATTGTCACACACATAGGGATGAGCCCCGCTTCACAGGCTCCGGTCACACGCTCCTCTCAGCCCGAGGTCACAGAGCAGCAGGCGGACGGCTACAGCCCGGTCAGTGGAGCAGGCAGCGCGGCGGGCAGCTACAACCCGGTCAGTGGAGCAGGCAGCGCGGCGGGCAGCTACAACCCGGGGTCCTCTCTCTCTCTCTCCAGCCAGCCACACAATAAAAACTGTGGGAAAACACGAAATAACTCGGTTTATGAGTAGAATCCACACACAATTAAACCAGAATGAAGTTTCTATTACCCAGTACGTCAGCGTAAAAATAATACGTCAGAGAAATGACGTTATTCGTCCAGGAATGTGAGGCCTCGGGGCGTGAGCTAACCGTCAGCGCGTTAGCTTACATCACGGCTAACGACGTCAGCGAACAACCGAGACTTTAACTAGTTGATAAACCACCGCGTCCCGAAGAAATACAGTAAAACCCGCCGGCCGTCATCACATAAACACAAATAACCAGAGCGAGTGTGAAAACAGGAACATGTTACGTTAGCCGGTGCGGCTACTAGCTCACTTAAAATATGGCGTCAGCGCCGACGAGCTTTTTATCGGCTAACGTCGAGAAACTCACATCAAAGAGATGAACCAGTTTAAAAACACACAAGAATTACCGTCAAGTTAGGAAATAACAGCGCAAATGTTCAGTCCGTGGACCCGTCCCCCGGCCACTCTTCTCCCCGGTACCGTCTCTCTCTCTCTCTCACTGCCGGTTCACTGGGAAGGGTGAGTCTGCAGACCCGGGGCGAGAGGACCCGCAGCTGGAGGAGCATAATGGCTTCTTGTTGAACAGCGACCCCTATTGGGAGACTGTAACGAGAGGACCCGCAGCCGTAGGACCCGCGCTTTACAGTTCTGGTACGCAACTAATTGTTTTAAAGGATGATCAATTGTTTTAAGGTGTGATTTCACTCAAAATAGACCTACAATTTAATAGGTTTATGTTTTCATTGATTCCACTTAAATATACCTGTATTAAATGATGATTGAACTAAAAATATACCTACAATTCTAAAAGTTTATTTAAAGAGTGAAGTACTACTTCATGTCCTACCTACAATTGTATATATGTATACAGATCTTTTTTGTCATTCAAAAATATATGCCATAGGCCCATACGTGAATTAAATCACTTTGCAAAATGGCTCAGGCTTTGAATGTGACAAAAAAACAAAAACAATAAAAAGCATACAAACACACAGTAAAAAGGTGTAAATACACACACCTTAAACAGTAAAACAGTGCCAAGATGCATCGTAATACTGTACCACAATGTTGCACTGAAATGGATCTTGCACTAGCTCATCATTAAAGTCTGCAAACAACCTGTTTTATATCATAACAACATCTATAAAACCAAATCTTAGCTTGTTTACTGATTTATTTCGATGCGTTTTATTTTAGCAGCTCAGGTCTAAATGATGATTAACTACAGCCAGCATTTCAATTAATACTTCATTATATAGTAAAAGCATGTTGAAGTGATCTCTGACAACTACATTAGGCGGTTGTAACCTTTGGTGTGAATACCTGTTTAATAATAGTTGCTTTACAGTTTTAATCATTAATAATTGTGCAGGTATTTCAATGTGCCCCAGAAGAAAAGGCAGAGGTGGATTAATGTTACTTTACTGTTGGTGGAGCTGTTATTGTGCTGTACATTTATTTAAAAGTTAGTTTTTTCTTAATTACATTATTTAGTAATTTTGAGCCATTTAGTATTTTCAACACTCAGTTTTTATGCTTCAGTCATGTACCACATCTACTCTGTCTGATGTACACACTTTTGTTTGTGTGTGTTTATC
Organism: Lipophrys pholis; assembly: GCF_963383615.2. Lineage (NCBI taxonomy): Eukaryota > Metazoa > Chordata > Actinopteri > Blenniiformes > Blenniidae > Lipophrys > Lipophrys pholis. Next base: position 23,442,213 of record NC_137647.1, on the reverse strand, counting down.
TTTTATTTCATTTTTATTTAATGTTATTGTATAAAATACATAGAAATATATATCTGCGTCCCAAGCTTGCATGCCATCCTTTTTAAATCGAAAGACTACAACATATGAATCCATTAATATTTTACGTGGTAATAACACAAGTATGTGAATTACACAATTTGTTCAAATGCAAGTCTCAGCAACAGTGTTATTATGATAAGTAATCCTTTATTCGTCCAGTTATCTGTTACTTATTGTTTTTGCTTGCTTTGCTGTTATGTTTGTTTGTGTTTTTATTAGATTTTTTTGATTTGTTGTTGTTCCCACATGTTCGAAATAAACCTAAAAAACCACAACCCAAAGACCAGTAAGGAGCGTAGCGTCGACATCGTCCGGTGTTGTGGATCTACTGGTTTCCATGTTATCTGATGTCCGACATCCTCTGGTGTCACTAACAGGACGGAGACGTCAGGAAAGACATTACACCCCCCCCCCCCCATCACGTTACCTAATCAGTGTATATTGTATGATTGAGTGGATGTTATACATTGTATTTTGTATTAAACGGGGCCCAGTACCATGTATAATAATAACACCACGCTATTGTGCGTTGATAAATAAGCCACTCAAACATGACACAGGTTAACATATTCATGTTTTTATTTGAAATGTGCGTAAGGTGCAGATATCCGAGTGTTTCATCAACATTATTTATAAACCTTAATTATCAGCGTCTAAGACCTGCATGATAATCAAACATACATGTTCCAATGGACACTTTAGTTCCAATTCAAGCGACAACACTCACACAAAAGTACCGCTTTTTGTACATGGCTGATGAAATAACTGATAGAATCACATTTAGGAATAAAAGTGTCAGGAAACATCCGAGGATCATCCAGAAAGTCCTTCAGTTTGAGCAGCAGCCACGTCAGCTGCAGTGACACCCAATAGTAAAACAGTCTTCATCAATGGAATGTTTTATACAACTTATTCAAAAACACACGGCAGGTATTAGTACTTTGCACTGTCATAAAAATACACGTCAGTTAAAACTGCTAAAAGTCAGGTTATTCTCAGGCCACCCGTTTTGAAAGAAAAAATTAAATAAGAGCAAAAACTGTTCCGACACTAAAAGTCTCTCAATCATAGAATATTTACGCCTCAGCTGCCGAACTCGACAAGAGAAAGAAAAAGCAACAAAACAAAATAACCGGTGTAGTTTGTCTGTGAATCAGCAGTTTTCATCCCAAGGCCACAGACCGTGTCCCGCAGGAGTCCACCGGGTCCTGCAGACGCTCGTCGTGCCGTCAGTGTCTCACTGTGGATCCTCGTCTCCGATCAGAGGGAGCAGAAGTATCTGTGCACGGGAAACGCTGCGAGTCCGGCCAGAGCGATGCCCAGACTGTCTCCCACGCTGGCAGCGGCCATGGCAAACTCCCGGTGTCTGTCTTCAGTCTGCAGGAGAGAAAACACACACAGCAGGAGGTTCTTTACTCTCTGGAGGACGTCCCGTCCTCAGCTGTTTGAAGACATGCTCTGTTTATCATTATTGTGGGTGCATCTATATATAAGGATGTGTATTTTTGTAAATTGTTTCTTATTTATTATCTGTTTTATGGTTATTTTCTTTACCCCCCCCCCCTATATTTTATTTTATTTTACCGTCATGATTTTGCAAAATTGTATAACTAACTACAATCCACATGCTGTAAACAGATATTATAGCATCTGCATACGTATAATTGTTGTTGATCTGTGAGTCTTTTGTTTGGTAAATAATCAAAATAAAAAAAGAGTTCAAACAAAAAAAAGAAGAAAAAATACAACACACACACACACACACACACACACACACACACACACACACACACACACACACACACACACACACACACACACACACACACACACACACACACACACACACACACACACACACACACACACGTTTTACCTTTTTGATACAGAAACATAAATTGTGTCTTCTGTTACATTTATTAAAGTTTCAGGAAGGTGAACATTTTATTACATTTCCAGCTGTTTTTCTACCTGATTTTAACGGTTTAATTCTTCTTTTCTTTCTTTGGGCAATTTTAACATTCTAACTGTTTTAACCATTCTGGCTCTCTTTAAGCAGTTTCCTGTGTTTCCCCCTATTTTAAAACTTTTTTTTTTTTAGAAATCAAAGTCATTCTAGTTTTATTTTGTTTTTTAAGCATTTTTTCCCACATTTCTTGTGTTTTTTGCTATTTTCCCTCATTTTAGCCATTTTAGTTGAACATTTATAAAAAGCCCTTTTGAGCCCAGAGTTTAAAGTATTTTTGAAAAGTCACTTTGTGTGCATAAATAAAATGAAAATGAGATAAGATAAAATGTATAAAATAAGATAACGGTTCAGGGAGCCTCAGGGTCAAAGAGCGGCAGGTTGCTGCCCCCTAGTGTCGGGTCTCGGTACTTCATCCCACTACGCGGAGAACACGAGTAAAACCCTGGTTTGAATACTGAAATCAGTTTTATTCCTATTTAATCTGTTCCACTTGCGAGAACAGTGTCCCTACAAAGGTTTATCTTTGACTCTGATAAAGGAAGTTAAAACGTGACCCTTTCTACAGCTGCTCAGGTGGAATAATCTTTTCTTCTTGCAAATAAAACAGAATTGGATTTACCAACCGTGGTCATTTGTGAAAGGCTTTGTTTGTGTCACGTGTCAGATCAGTCATAAGGTGATTTATGACTTACTGACGCTGCAGTCGAACAACCGGGTGGCTGCAGTGAGGTTTTACCTCTTTGCTGATGAAGTAGAAGGTGTTGACGTAAGCAGCCCCTCCCAGCAGCCCCTCACACAGGACGATAGCAAACATCAGCCAGGCGCTCGGCAGGAACTGGTACAGCGCAGCGAAGAAGAGGAACACTGCATTCAACATCTGTGAGGGGCAGAGAGGCGGCGGCGGCGGTCAGATACACTCTCTTTATATCTCCTTCTAGCTTCACAGGGAGGGAAAACAACGGCAGTGGGCTGCAGAACAACTGAGACATACTGAGACATACTGAGACATACTGAGACATACTGAGACATACTGAGACATACTGAGACTGCCTCCACCTTCTGGCTGCAGCTGCTGCACCTTCAACATTCTACCTTCATGTAGTGATTGTTTCTGACCTGGAGCAGAGCGAGGAGCCACAGCTTCCTGATCTTGATGCAGCACAGGGAGGAGCGGGAAAACAGCACACCCACCTGGTACACCGTCTGGTACCTACACACACACACACACACACACACTGATCACACACTCGTTGACTGTCCAGCAGAACTCTACAAGTTCTCGTCGTTCACAGACCAGCGATACTGCTCGGCATGGGACAGGAAGAAGTGGCGGAAGAAGAGCAGCTCCATCTGGAAGAGGAACATCAACACTGTTAATAACTTCAGTCTGGTCGCTGGGAGGCCAGAGGAGAGCAGAACACGCAGCTCACCAGACCCTGGTTGATGAAGTACTCAGCGAAGTAGACCAGAGCCAGAGGAATCACAAACTTCAGCAGACCCTGGTCAGAAGAAGAAATCGGTCAGCGTGGGAACCGACGGACACTCAGAGGTTCAGGTGTCTGAAGGCTTACCCTGATGACGTGGAGTTTCTCTGTGAGGGTCAGAGGTCCGGTGCTCCGGCTTCCTGGTACAGTCAGAGTAACGGAGTGTGAGTGGGACAAGGGAGACCTTGTCTGGACGGGACAACACGGCGCTCTAAAACCTCAGTGTGCTTATCAGGAGCCTTAACATACGTGGAAGCTGCCCTTAAATTCAAGATGAGCTCGTATTTTCTAAGAAACGTCTGAGTTTTAACCTCAGATATCGTGTTTATTTTCTCTTAAGGAAGAAATGTGAACGAATTAGATCTGCCCCCTCTATTTACTGAGATTCAACACATTGTCACAGCCATTTAGGGACTGTGGCTCATAATAAGCCTCAGAAAACAGAATAGAATAGAATAGAATTACTTTATTATTCCCAGGTTTAAATTCTTGTAACAGCTCCACACAGAAAAGAACACAGAATAAATAGAAATTAAAATATCAATAGGGTGGATAAACTAAAATGGAGAATATTAAATGTTAATAAATGCAGTATTAGCAGAAAACACTATTTCCATGAGGAGGTACAGTCACAGGAATGAAGGATTTCCCACTGCTTCCTCTAGTTTCCATCGTACAGTCTGCACACAGCAAACGTCCCGTTGTGGTTTAGTAGGTTTGTGTCGTACGGTGTGGCGAGGTGTCGGAGGCTGAACTCTGTCGGAGGCTGAACACCGAAACAATTCCAGATTTCTGTAAAACTCCCAAACAACGCGAATGAGCCACAAACAAGCTGGGAACATTTACCGTGGACGGACTCCTCCTCTTCGTCGTCCATCAGCCTCCGTCTGTCTGCCGGCACCACGGTTTCATATTCCCTCACACTGCTTCTCCACTGAGGGAACCACGGAGGAGGCGACAGGAGGAAGAAATAGCTGCAATCAGCCAGAAAACAGGAGGAGCAACTCATCAGTATCAGTAAGAACTAAAACCCCGGCTCTGCTGAAAACAACCACGAGGTGGAAATAGAAATAATCTGAATAAAAACTGAAACGTGACATTCATGTTTTCAACGGTTACAAACGGTGTTAGAATCACTAAAGTCACACCGACAACACGACTCCTGCAGGATTTCATCTAAACTTTCCTTCACATGGAAGAAAAGACACAAAGGAAATTTACTGTATTTTATACCAGAAGACAAAAGAAAAATGTTTATTTCAATATTTAAATTACATCAACCACAGGAAGTCACCCTGTGCGTGTTTAGAAACGACCTCACGTCAACGTCATGTGAGGAGGTCCCATCAGAAGAAAGACTCCAGATGACTGGTAGGAGGACGGACGGGAAGAGGACGGAAATATGAACTGACCTCCAAACTTACCTGGTCAACATCCCGAGAGGAACGACCAGCATGAGCTGCAGCGTGAGCTGTGGTGGGAGGCCCGCCTGGATGAGGCCCGAGTACGACAAGGCTCCAGCTACACCTGCTCCACCTGTACCTGAGCCCCACCCTGCCAGGACGTCTCTGAGAGAGAGGGGGAGAGAGAGAGAGAGAGAGAGAGAGAGAGAGAGAGAGAGAGAGAGAGAGAGAGAGAGAGAGAGAGGAAGGCTTTGAAACACAGCTGATGATAGGTTAAAGTAGAATCATCTGGAAACGCTGATTCTACCTGTTGAAGAAGACGGTGAGCGAGAGGAAGGACAGTTCTCCTAATCCTGCACTCACACTGGCACAGATCACCCCTGGAAACACACACACACACACACACACACACACACACACACACACACACACACACACACACACACACACACACACACACACACACACACACACACACACACACACACACACACACACACACACACACACACACACACACACACACACACACACACACACACACACACACACACACACACACACACACACACACACACACACACACACAGAGTAAAGAAAAGGAAGCAGAACAACAGGATTGTTTTTCATGAAAACATTTTTTATAAATTTCTAACGTGTCTTTTCTGTTGCATCTCATCCAAATGAACGGGACTAGAACTGATGACGGTGCACTTTTAATATCAGCAAATTAAATCTCCACATTTTGAGGCATTTTAAGCAGATATATGAGGTATATATATGTGTGTGTGTATGTGTGTGTGTGATTGCACAAAATGTCTGAAATGCCACACGCCTGAAATTAATGAATGAATAAAAAAACAAAACCTTTTTAGAAATATCAAACAAATAAGATTTACCAACGATACTCATCCACACAGCAAAGGAGAAGGACATCAGGAGGAAACTTAGAGCTGCCATTAGGACACAGAAGAGCACACGGACACTGAAAAGAGAAAAACTCAACATAATCAGAACGCAAATACAACGTCTCTATTATATTGTTGAATATCTGTCGAGTCATAAAGAGAAAACTGGACTGCAGCTGCAGGAAAACACATGGAGACATGAAGAGGAGGTTTTACCCATAAGGCACTCTGTGAATCACAAAGGGGGCGAACAGCTTGATGACCAGAGTCGGGAGGATGTCGGCGAGAAGCACCGCCTGTGAGAAACAGACCTCCGTCAGTGAGAAGACAGGATGAAAAAACATTTTCCACAAAGTGAAAAATAAAATTGTGTTTCAGTAACTTTCACTATTATAGGAAAACAGAGGATTTCTAGTTATTTACTAATAATAATCATTCAAGGAATTTATAATAAAATAGTCACATATTAATCACATTTCAGTAATTGAGACAGGAAGAAACTTTTTCTTATTTCAAACTCATTTGATATATCATCGTCATCGTCATCGCCATCATCATCATCATCATCATCATCATCATCATCATCATCATCATCATCAGTGTGCCTTTATTTACCGCAGTGGAGACGGGGTTACAGTCATAGCTGCTGCTGTTGCTGCTGTTTGCAGCCTGGATGTCCACATGCAGCGCAGGTGAAGCCTAGAATGAAGCAGAACAGCAGCAGATCGCTTCAGGCATCGTTCAGACGGTCAGCAGTAACGTTGGATGTTCGCACACAAAATGAGATAAAACGTGGCTTCCTTACCGACTCCGTAGTATTTTCTGAGCTTTGCTTTTTGAGGATGTCGTGAGCGGCGCTCAGCATCACCACATAACCAAAGTTGTTGCATAATCCCAAGATCCTGAAGAAGAGAGGATAACAGAGGAGAACTTAGGTCATAGAGGTGTATATATCGTACTCTATATAAATAATAATGCATTTCATTTATATGTGGCTTTCACAACACCCAAGGTCACCTCACAAAAGTTTAAAACAACATAAAAACTAATACAGAACAAAACACAAACAGTGTAATCAAATGATGAAAATACAATGTGTGTGTGTTTAACAAGATAGGCTAATGTAAATATGTGTTTTATATATATATATATATTTTTTTATAGTCTCTTTATTTCTGACTTTATTATAAATAAAAGACAATTAAAACAATGATACTAGTAGTATTAACATTGTATTGATAATTAATAACAACATTATTAACCATAACAGCAATAATTCAATTATTCATAATAATGTATATTTGCTGTCCGAAAAGGAGCAGGAAGAAGCAACTTGATTATCCACCCCTATTCTGTCTTAATTATCTATATAGGTTAATAAAATATAATATTAATAAAATATTATATATAAAATATAAAATTCTGTCTTGCTCCTCAACGCGAATCTCTTATTGGTTAATTCGGTGTCACGTGACGAGACCCGGAAAAACAACTCGAACTGACCGCATAATCATTTACGTCATAAAACCCGTTTGTATTCTTGAAAATACACGCGAACTGCACTTGCTGATACCGGATACATTATTTAATCATTCGAAGGTGAATAATTGTGTGAAAACGATTTAATTAAAATGTCCGACAGTTTCCCGGACTCACCAGAAAGCAGCCCAGTTCCTCCATTGGTCACACCGGCCTGGAACAAAAACCAGTGACGTTAGAAAAACCACCAGCTGGGAGAAAAGTCACTGAGGAGGGGCAAAACTAATACAATAATAATCACCCCACCGTGACTGCGGGCTCGACCCCGGGGCTCTGGATGCTCCGTGTCCGGCTCCTCCATGTTGACAGCCCTGGAGAAGGATCGACCGAAGAACCGCCGGATTCACAGTAACCCTCCGCCAGAAGGTAGATCTACACAACCAGAACAATGTACAACTAACAAAGTATATAACTGTACCATTACACTATTGACCCAGTATATATTGTAACCATATAACTGTTTGGTTTATCAACCAGCTGCATTTCTGAAGCCCCGCCTTCTTCCTCATAGACATTTTCAAATAGAACTTTACTAGAACTATAGAAATGTACGACTAGAATCCCAGACTTACTAGTATCTTGCCTTTTATAGATTGAGCAGGGCCCTGCTGGTGAAAATTGTTCTTTTAAACAGCTAGTGAATAGAGAGCACTTATTCATATGACACTTTTATGAACATACTTGTAAGCAAATACAAGCAGACACATAATTAGTCCCTTTGGGTAAATGAATGTGTTTTGGAGCTGATTTACTTGAAATGACAAGCGAGGCTGACAGGATTGAGGCTCTTGCTCAGGGACATACAGCGAATGCTTTTTAGACTGTGGGAGGAAACGAGAGTACCCTGAGGAAGAACACAGATAGACGGGGGGGAACATGCAAACTCCGCGCATAAAGGCGCAACAGGTACTTGAACCCAGACCTTCTCCATGAGGCGAGCTGCTCCACCATGCAGCCTGAAGTCCCTTCAGTGGGAACCATGTCCATTTACTAGGACCAGTTTTTTTGTTTTTCTCTCCAGAAGTCATCAGGAGTCAGCTGGTTAAAGAACAGACACTTGACTTAGTGAAGAGCTCACTGGGTTTATTTCGATGTCTCCTGGTTTTGTGGACCTGCTCAGCACCGTCATACCTTGATTTGCTCTTCAATGGAGCCAATTGTGCGCCAGCTGCTTGTTAGATTAAATCTTGCTTTGTTTGTATACATGTTCCTTTATTTCACAGTGACAGCAGAATAGAGTGTTTAGCCAATGAATACCCAGAAAAGACTTGAAGTTAACCAGCAGGTAGAAGGAACCAGAATCCACCACTGCAGTGTGACTGAAACGTGAGTCACAGTTGTGTTATGAGTCACAGCAGTACCTCTACTGAAGACACCGATAAAGGCCTGAGTTTACTTCGACAGTTCAAGAAAAAAAAAATCCATAGGCTTATTCTGTCCAGTTGACAGGCAGCAGATCATTTCAATGTTCAAAAATACCTCATCTTTTATTTCTGGTGGAACCAGCAAACGCTGCTGCTGCGTTAGGACCCCTCTGGTAAAGAAAACTGGAATTGTTGAGTTGATAATCCAAATGGTCTGCTCTCATAATTTTTCAAAACAAAATGTAAACTTCAACAGATTACATTGAAACGAGTCTTCAGATTACAAATGAAACCACCGGCCCTCCTTTGAGCAGAGCTTCTGTTTGGGCTCGGATGTTTCCAGCCCCAGGGACCCATCGTCCTGGAAGTCCTCTCGAGTCGCACACAGGAAAGTTGAGACGTGTTGATAGACGTCCACGTTCCAGCATCAGTCCCAAACAGACACACCCGCTGCTTCGTCCACCACCTGATGACACCACGTCTCCATCAGCAGCTTCACAAGTTAACGGAGCTTCACCGCTACACCGCCTTCAGTGGTCGTCGTGTTTGCGTCAGACAGACGACTGTTGGCGTTTGACAGCTCGGCCTGTGCTTGTGGACAGGAGACGGCGGTGCTTATGGCAGCAGCTGAGGCTCTGTGGTCTGCGGCTCTGCTCCGGAATGTAAGACGGGTCTGTCCGGGTCCGGGTCCGGGTCCGGGTCGGCGCTCTGCTCCTCCTCGGCTCGCCGCTTCTCTGCTTTGGTTTTGAACTTCAGCCCGTGGCCTGGTCAACACACACGAACAAGGATGAGCGAGAAAAGCAATTTAAATTAACGGTTAAGATTCTAATACTAGTTTTGGAGCCCGTCTAGTCTTTGTGTCACCTGTGCATGGAGATCATCAGCTTCTCTCCTCACGAGGAGATCATCAGCTTCTCTCCTCACGAGGAGATCATCAGCTTCTCTCCTCACGAGGAGATCATCAGCTTCTCTCCTCACGAGGAGATCATCAGCTTCTCTCCTCACGAGGAGATCATCAGCTTCTCCCCTCACGAGGAGATCATCAGCTTCTCTCCTCACGAGGAGATCATCAGCTTCTCCCCTCACGAGGAGATCATCAGCTTCTCTCCTCACGAGGAGATCATCAGCTTCTCCCCTCACGAGGAGATCATCAGCTTCTCTCCTCACGAGGAGATCATCAGCTTCTCTCCTCACGAGGAGATCATCAGCTTCTCCCCTCACGAGGAGATCATCAGCTTCTCTCCTCACGAGGAGATCATCAGCTTCTCCCCTCATGAGGCCGGCGCCCCCACGCTATGGAGCCACTTGGCCTTGTCCCTCCGCACGCTCGATTCCACAAGTTCTTTTAAAATACACTTGAAGACGTTTTCATTTAAGAACGCTTTTAGCTAAATACTTCTCTCACTTTTACTGTATTTTATGAAATTTGTATGTTCTGTTTTATTGCACCCATTTCATGTACAGCACTTTGTGATTTTCTACCTGTTAAAGGCGTTTTATATTAAACCTGACCACTTACTGTTCGGGGAAAATGTGAAATAAACAAAAGTTCAGTAGTTTCCACCTGATGAAAGTACTCAACCTACTCACACGGCTAAAGCTGGTAAATATTGTCATAAAATATCAACAGTTAAAGTTTTTACATTCCATAACACATAAAAAGCCTTATAGAAGGGTGTAAGCTGCGTTACCTTTATTTTGAAAGTTGAACAAGTTTTGCTGCCCCAGATGATTTTATTTGGTTTCCTTCATTAAAAATAGTTTTGATGGTGAAAGTTGCAGATTTTGTTTAGTCTGACCAAGGACAGGAAAGAAGAAGGTGACGAGTCACACAATGGCAGAATGACCTTTAACCTCAGAAACTACTAAACCGAGCAGACGAGACACTTCAGTTACTAACCACAACATCTACTAATTATATTACTCACATCTTGTCCCTTTAAAAAGGTGCCGTTTGTGTTACAAGTTTATATCTTGGAAAAGTGAAATTTGTACTTAAAAAAAACTCACTGAGCACCTGATGTTTCATGCTTTTACATTTCTGTCAAATATAACACAAAAGGCATATATACAGTTTTAATGCACCATGAATGTGTGAATTTACTCATGAAAATGACTAAATTTCAAACATAATATTCTTAATGACTGAGACATAAAGCAGGAACATTTGACATTTTGAATTAAAATGTTAGAGCATTGTAACTTTTAATTGAACTTTTCCTGTTATTTTATTTGGAGCATTAAAGATGATGGAGAAAAGCTGCTGGTGACTGAAATCCAGACCAGAGTGGCTCAGTTGTCTGGTTGTGTGGTGATTTACGGCTTTAGAAGCCGGTTTCACTATAGTGTCAGGAACCCACGGCCACAAGATGCACTGGAGGAGAACATGGGTCCTCATCCAAGATGGCTGCCACTCTGAGTCGGCTCCAATAGGCAGGGCTATAGTATTCAAACAGTGTGTGCATGTAGGCGGCCTGTAGCCACCAACAGGGGGTGCTGTAGTGGTCACACTGTCCATACAGTTTAACGTGAAATGTTGGGAGTGCCCGCCGCCCCGTGTGACTAAAATCCCCTTCTTACTGCCGCTACTAAGTGAGTTACAATAGCAGTCGCTGTATCATGGCGTGTGAGTGAGTCAGAGAGCAAGCAAGGATAATATGGTTGACATTGAAAATGGCAGAAGCCAGCCACGTATAGCCAGACATTCAATTAAGCCAATAACAATCAGCTTTGCAAAGTTTGAGGCAGACTGGTGCGTGCACATGAATGCGAGACAGTACTTCCTGTTTAATGGCGAAGGATTTGAGGGTTGAAGGAGGAACAGTTTCCAGTTGGTTGATGTATAACTGGAGTCTCTGTCATCCGTGTTGGTGAACTTGACTTTCTAATAACATCATTACGTCTGACTCCGGCTTATAGGGAGGATGAACCTGCATGTTCTTCCTGTGGGGGCCGACGGTGGGCCGGCGTTTTGATGTTAATGAAGAAGCAGCTGGTAACATTTCTGCAGCAGCGTGTCGACCTCCGAGTGACTGAACCCCTCCACCATGATGGAGGAGGCTGCGGCTGCAGGCATTGGTGGGACGTACACCGAGGGAAATCTCTCAGCGAGAAACACAAACCAACAACACCATGAGCAAGAGAGTGTGTGTGTGTGTGTGTGTGTGTGTGTGTGTGTGTGTGTGTGTGTACTGACTTGGACAGTCGGCCACCTCTTTGAAGGCCTTCTTCTTGCAGCAGCCCCGACACAGGTTGAAGACACATTTATTTCCCTGGAGTTTAAGATATTAAAGAAATTAGGTGTTAAAGTTGACAAAGAAATCCATCATGGTAACATATTGTGTGACATTAAAGAGGTCATATTATTCAGCTTTTCAAAACTTTCACATGATCTCGTCGGTCCAAAAACCTTGTATTCAAACTTTATTACCACAAATCCAGCTCCTCCTTGATTTTCCTCATTTGAATATTGGATCATAGGAGCTGCATTCAGAATCTGCTGTGTCTGTGTGAGCTGGATTGGCTCCGCCCACACATGCCCATCTTGGCAACACCTAGGAAGTACTTCCTCTTGTGGCGCCATGTGCCAGAGCAGAAATACCTAATTGTGGGAGGCGTCAAAGGGAGGGCCTACCTTGATTGTGATTGGCTAAACCCCCGATGACACTATAGAGGGTGTGATTTCTCATTGGCTGGTTGAAAGTGAAATTTGCATAATACGACTCCTTTAACAGATATGAACTCTGGTTCCGAGCCGTGGCTCCATCACTTCCTGGTTTGTTGAGGAAACCTACCTTTGGGTTTCCACATTGTTCACATTTGATGTATTTGGCTGTGGAGTGAAGAGAGGAACCAGGTCAGACTCAGGTTTTCTTCCTTTGAGTCGAATGCGGCGGCCGACACTCACGCTTGTGCTCAGGACAGAAGTTTTTGTTTGGGTTTCGGGACATCTTCTTCTGCTTGTTCTTGGAGAGCGTGTCCACGGTCCTGTCGGAGTCCTCCAGCAGCCTCTTCTGACAGGAGGCCTTCCTCTCCCCCGACCCCCCAGTCTGACCGTTGGTGACGGGCTCCTTCGGCCTGCGAGGTGACGGCAGGTTATCGTGGTTCACCCCACGGAGCGCAGAGGATTATCAAACAGGATGTAGAGACTCACTGTGGTCTGACGTACGGCTGGCAGATCCAGTGAGGGAGGGACGGACCCCGCCCTCCCTTCTCCTCCTCCTCCTTCAGGTCTTTTCCTTTGGTTATTTCCTCCTGCGGACACAGAGCAGCTGTAGTGCAGCTTCTACCGCTCACATCACGCCTCAAACAACGTCTCCACAGATTACAGTCTAAAATCAGATTACAACATAAAACTACAACTTCCTCTCAGAATCTTAGTGGTTTTATTTACCGGGCTGATCGATAAAGATAAAATATGATTAAAACAGTATTATTTTCACAATAAAAGATCTTGCTGCAAGATGCTGATCTAACCCATTATGATGGGTGCTGGAGGCTTTTATTCTGAAAGCTCTGAACAAATGATATTTCAGTGTTTACATAAATTTGTCATTACATTTTGTGTTTCACGACCATGTGGTAAATGACTAAATAAATTTGGCTCAATCTCGATCAGTGTGGATGTCGCTTCATCATACGGCCCTAACAGAACCTCGTTTACATCTTCAGTATAAAGTGCAGTTGGAATAATCATTTAGATATTTACATTTCCCACAATACTGGTCAACAAGACCACGACCTGCATGAGAGGAACATTTCAATACAACACTAACAATACCTTTTGTGGATGTCAGAAGATTTAATTCCAAAGAACAACTTCAGGCGTTTAAAAATGAGGAATAACAACAACACGAGGTTTGTTTTCCCAAAACTAGAGAACAGAACGATCCTCTGGTCCTCACAGGTTGAAACAAAGACTTTTATCTTTTGGTTATTTTACTGTCCAATACTGAGGACAACAATATTAACATTTCAGCTGCACTCCTTCACTGTGTACTTTAACACAGAGGTAATACTGGAGGTGTTTGTCAACATTATTTAGCACGGAGATAAAACCAGACTGACTAGAACCGGACTGACTGGAACCAGACTGACGAGAACCAGACTGACTGGAACCGGACTGACTGGAACCGGACTGACTGGAACCGGACTGACTGGAACCGGACTGACGAGAACCGGACTGACGAGAACCGGACTGACTGGAACCGGACTGACTGGAACCGGACTGACGGGAACCAGACTGACGAGAAACAGACTGACTGGAACCAGACTGACTGGAACCGGACTGACTAGAACCGGACTGACGAGAACCGGACTGACTACAACCAGACTGATGAGAACCGGACTGACTAGAACCAGACCGACTGGAACCGGACTGACTAGAACCAGACTGATTAGAACCGGACTGACGAGAACCGGGCTGACTAGAACCAGACTGACTGGAACCGGACTGACTAGAACCGGACTGACTAGAACCAGACTGACTAGAACCAGACTGACTGGAACCGGACTGACTAGAACCAGACTGATTAGAACCGGACTGACGAGAACCGGGCTGACTACAACCAGACTGACTGGAACCAGACTGACTAGAACCAGACTGACTAGAACCAGACTGACTAGAACCAGACTGACGAGAACCGGACTGAACAGACGCGTGTTGGGAACCGTTCGTACCTGACAGCGCAGCCGCAGCTGTTTGCTGACGTTTCCCAAAGCTTCCATAGTTTTCACCTTGGCCAGGTCGTCCCGGAGGTCTTGGTGGATTTGCAGCCTGAAACACACAAACAACAACTCGTCCATGATTCAGATTCAATTCCAGTGAAGATGTCAGAGTTTAAAATGAGAAAAAAAAAGAAAAAAAACATTTAAAAGCCCAAAGATAAACTCTACAGTTTATTAGGAATGTTTCACTGCAGGGCAGGAAACATTGGTTGCTATAGTCTTCAGTCCCCGTCCCCACCACCTCCATCAACCCTCCAGTCTGTCCCCTCCTGCACTCCGTCAACCCTCCAGTCTGTCCCCTCCTGCACTCCATCAACCCTCCAGTCTGTCCCCTCCTGCACTCCGTCAACCCTCCAGTCTGTCCCCTCCTGCACTCCGTCAACCCTCCAGTCTGTCCCCTCCTGCACTCCGTCAACCCTCCAGTCTGTCCTCTCCTGCACTCCATCAACCCTCCAGTCTGTCCTCTCCTGCACTCAATCAACCCTCCAGTCTGTCCTCTCCTGCACTCCATCAACCATCCAGTCTGTCCCCTCCTGCACTCCATCAACCCTCCAGTCTGTCCCCTCCTGCCCTCCAGTCTGTCCCCTCCTGCACTCCATCAACCCTCCAGTCTGTCCTCTCCTGCACTCCATCAACCCTCCAGTCTGTCCCCTCCTGCCCTCCAGTCTGTCCCCTCCTGCACTCCATCAACCCTCCAGTCTGTCCTCTCCTGCAGTCTGTCCTCTCCTGCACTCCATCAACCCTCCAGTCTGTCCCCAGTCTAATTCACACTTCACATGCACAGGATGTGCGAAGGCCACACGTTACTGCGAACCTCCGTCTGGGTCGACGCTACGTCGCCTCCAACAGCCTCACAGCCGTAGCATGTAGCACGGCGAGGTGCCGCTGAATTCAAGCGACAGCGGGCCCAACTCTGCTGGTCCAAACCATCTTTCTCCTCCTCTTGATATTTTGTCAGAACATAATTTACATTCTGTCTTACTTTTGTGTTACAGCCCACAGGCTGTATGGCCTCGCCTCCGCCTGTGTGTGTGTGTGTGTGTGTGTGTGTGTGTGTGTGTGTGTGTGTGTGTGTGTGTGTGTGTGTGTGTGTGTGTGTGTGTGTGTGTGTGTGTGTGTGTGTGTGTGTGTGTGTGTGTGCTGTTTGACAGGAGGTATCCTCACCGCCTTCCTCCTCCTCCTGATGTGGAGCACTCTGATTGGAGGAGGGCTGCTGATTGGCTCAGCTCCGCCCACCAGCTGAGACTATTTAACAGCTCCAGCAGCCTCCTCATGGCGGCTGATGCAGGAGGTGTGTGTTCAGAGAACCTTGGTGTGTGTTTGTACGAGTGTGTGATCTTTTCAACTCGGCTCCACTCTAACTTTTCTAAAACCATGCGTGAGTTAAACTTTGGTCAACAGGACCGGTCGGACAGCAGTTTGGTGACGGTACCAGCTGTTTCGTTTTGTGTTATTTAGGTGTTTTGCCGATTTCTTATTGAATTTGTGTTTGTAGAATCCTTAGTTCACGGCCTTCTAGAGAAGAAGCTGCCAGTTTGTTATATTAAATCAAACATTATAGAGTTACTGGGCGTTCCCTGTTTGGCCCTCTGTTGTATTATTGTGTCTTTGAGGTTCTGTCTGATCATGGTAAACCCGAGAACGACCAATAAAACCCTCGCTTCACCCAAACTCACCTGGTTATTGTTACTTCCTACGTCTCCATCCTTCTCTTAGGGGAGCCGGGTTGTAACTAAAGGAGGCTCATCTGGGAAATTTAATTGTTTTCTCTCCCAGGTGTGTTTGGGCGGTGTTGGTTTTGTGTAGTTGTTGGGTTGAGTAGAGTGAGAGCATTTTGTTTGAGTTCAACAGAGAGCAATGGCTCAGTTTAGTCAGTTTCTGGTTGGTTCTTAGTTAGAGCTCCTTGACCAACGCAGGAAGGACGACTTGGTGCAGGCAGCAGCGCACTATGGAGTAGTGCATTCTCAGTATTATTCAAGAATGTCCAAATGGCGGCCATCACTCCCGCTCTCAGCGAAGCCGCTGCTGACGCATCACGTCGCAAAGGACTCGTTCTTTTGTTAACTTGAGAACTTTAATGTTCCACTGCCGGACAATAAAGAAACATTACTACACTAAAAGGTTTTGTCACATCGATGCAGAATCGTCCACATCGTGACGAATCATAACCATTAAATTCAACACTCCTACATTTGGCGAATTCTAAAAACATCAGAGGAAACTGAGTTGCTGAGGTTACACAAAGTAAAAAGGACATACGTGTGGTGCCAGAGCTTGAAGAGGTGGGCTCGGACATAAGACAGAGTGCAGGGAGGATACTGCTTCACCACGTCCAGGTATTCCTCCGCCATTTCCCACACCGGAGGGCTGCGGCCCTCGAACAGCGCCGGGTTGTGCAGGTTCCCCTCTGCAAGTCAGAGAACACAAACTGAGCAGTATGATACAACACAGACACGCGTGCCAAGAATAATGTGAACATGAGCTCCATACCTGCACTCATGACTCCCTGCACTCCGGTTTCCTGGATGCAGAGCTCCACGTCACTCAGGTGTTGGATGTTCCCGTTGGCAAATACTGGAATATTTACTGCCTTCCTGCCACACAATTACACTCAAACATTAGTTTGCTTGTTGTGCAGCCGCTCTGATTCTATACTAAAACTGCTCCTAACAGGGTTTTATACTGGGTTGAATGGCAACACGTGTCTGATGCAGGGGCAGAGCACGCGGCTGCTCACCGGACTGCCTTGATGTGCTCCCAGCTGGCGACGCCTGTCATGGCGCCTTTCTGGTCTTTGGTTCTGCCGTGAACGGTCAGCAGCTGGGAGGGGAACAAGAAAACACTGTGGGGAAGGATCATACTGGATATATATCTCATTATCTTATACTGCGTTTCCACAGAGCCCCTTGGTGCCGGTACGGGTCAGGTCGGAACCTGTGCGTTTCCACTGACTCAGAACCGTTACCAACCGGTACCATTGGTAACCATTTCTCGCTACCCCTCCACTTGGGGTACCAGGCACAATGTGCCGGATATGAGGGGGAGGAGCTTCAACACTGCCGTCTGCTCATTGGTCCGTGACGACCTGTTCTCCCAGCAAGCAGCCATTTCCAATCAGTTCTTCTGCAGCAATCAGGAAACTTTTTTGAAAATGTCCTCCTGTTATGGCGTCACATCCTGCATGATTACGCAACCGCTCATAACCCCGCCTACATTTCAAACCGTTCCCCGTGTAATGGAAACGCGGCACTGATACGGGTCTGGTTACGGATAGTCAACCCCACCTGACCGGCACCGGTACCAAGGGGCACTGTGGAAACGGGGCTTTATACTGCGTTTACACACACACACACCCTGAACCACTGCTCCGGCGTACCTGACATCCCGCTGTCTCCAGCATCTGAGCATACTGCACGGTTTTTTCAATCTCCTTGAACACACGAATCTTACATGTGATCGGCACAGAGAGTTTCTCGTGGGCTAACCTGACTGACAGAGAGAGAGAGAGATATTGTGGAGGCTGACATGATAAATAAAAACAGGAAAGATTAATAATGTCATGATATCTATTAACAACAGAAAGAACAAACATTTCCAGTGACTGGTAAGTTACCGTCCTCATGCTAAGAACAAAAAACTGTTCCTCCAACTTACTCATCTTCTCCAGCAACTCCCATTCGTCTTGCAGGAAAACACCATAATGTCCTAATAAACAGAGAGAAATGTTTATCACCCGTCTCTGGTGGGACGACGGCAAAGGAAACTTCAGACACGGAAGGATTCACAGTGTGGAAAAATGTCTTTACCTCTCTTTGCGATCATTTGTGGACATCCCAGGTTGAGGTCGATGGCGTCGCAGTAGTCTTGAGCCAGAAGAGCCGCCTTCAGGAACACCTCTGGATCGTTGGCACAGAACTGGACCACAGGGCATCAAACACAGTTTACACCTGAACTTCACAAGGTTTCTACTCAGACCAGCCGGAGTTTCACCAGCAGCAACATTACAAGTGTTTACTCATCTATTCAAATCGTTCATTTTCACTGTTGCACTCACTCCCATGGCCACATGGGTTTGAAATCAAGTATCTCGACATGCAGGTTCTTCCAAATAGTCCCTCCTTTCTACACTTTTCTTTAACCCCTGGGATGACGTCACGGGGTTAAGGAAAGGCGTTAGGAGGCTTCCTTAAGGAGTTAAGGAAAGGTGTTAGGAGGCTTCCTAAAGGAGTTAGTGAAAGGTGTTAGGAGGCTTCCTAAAGGAGTTAAGGAAAGGTGTTAGGAGGCTTCCTAAAGGAGTTAGTGAAAGGTGTTAGGAGGCTTCCTAAAGGAGTTAAGGAAAGGCGTTAGGAGGCTTCCTAAAGGAGTTAAGGAAAGGCGTTAGGAGGCTTCCTAAAGGAGTTAAGGAAAGGCGTTAGGAGGCTTCCTAAAGGAGTTAAGGAAAGGTGTTAGGAGGCTTCCTAAAGGAGTTAGTGAAAGGTGTTAGGAGGCTTCCTAAAGGAGTTAAGGAAAGGTGTTAGGAGGCTTCCTAAAGGAGTTAGTGAAAGGTGTTAGGAGGCTTCCTAAAGGAGTTAAGGAAAGGCGTTAGGAGGCTTCCTAAAGGAGTTAAGGAAAGGCGTTAGGAGGCTTCCTAAAGGAGTTAAGGAAAGGCGTTAGGAGGCTTCCTAAAGGAGTTAAGGAAAGGCGTTAGGAGGCTTCCTAAAGGAGTTAAGGAAAGGTGTTAGGAGGCTTCCTAAAGGAGTTAAGGAAAGGTGTTAGGAGGCTTTCTAAAGGAGTTAAGGAAAGGCGTTAGGAGGCTTCCTAAAGGAGTTAAGGAAAGGCGTTAGGAGGCTTCCTAAAGGAGTTAAGGAAAGGCGATCACGTTGTTGTGACCGTCGGATCGCACTTCCACTTGGTGATGTAATGATCATCAGATGGCGGCGAAGGTTAGTGACGTCAGTCGTGGTGAAAAACTACAAATTTCTGAAAATGGACAACAAAAAGCACAATTCTACCACTTTCCCCTTCTAACCACTGATATATTCTCAACTATCACAACATCTGCATTCCATTCACAATTGGGTCCTGGATTTTAGATTATTTAAAGTTGTTCACGGCAGATTATTGCATTGGGAACTTAACATCATCTGCTTTGAGTCATCGTGAGGTTCCCTGAACGCTCGGATGTGTCGCCGCAAGGAATTGTGGGGGAACATGAGCTGGTCTCCTTTGGTAAAGGAAGCATCAGTGGTTCTAAAGGAAGCATCAGTGGTTCCTAGGCTAAAGGAGGTTCTAAAGGAAGCATCAGTGGTTCCTAGGCTAAAGGAGGTTCTAAAGGAAGCATCAGTGGTTCCTAGGCTAAAGGAGGTTCTAAAGGAAGCATCAGTGGTTCCTAGGCTAAAGGAGGTTCTAAAGGAAGCAACGAGCCTCCTTTCCTTAGCCTATAAAGAACTCAAACGTTCCTAATCATGTCCGCCACTTAAACACTTCTGGGGTGAAAGAAAAGTGGCTAGGAAAGGAGATAGGAGGGACTGTTAGGATGTACTCAAGGACCCACTGCAGGCTGGGAAACTGGAGCCCGCCTTAGAAAGGAAGAGTTGAGGACAGGAGTCCACTGTGATTGACCGGAGTGGTCAAGGGTCACAGGGAGGACCCGGATAGAGGAAGTCCGCCTCTCGGATTAAAAACTCTGTGTTTCTTTATTATCGATCTCTTTCCTTTACCTTAAGTTAAGAAGAGCACACCAGTGTCCTGAGTAAGCTGCCATGTGGTGAGAGTGTCTTTTAATAAATAATTGTGTGAACTATCTCAGGTCTGTTGTCTTTAGCCAGTCACAGTTGTGGAACATGCAGAATACTGAGAAAAGAAACATGTAACAGAATCCGATAGGTTCACAACTGAAGTTCACACACGCGTGAAAGAAGGCGAGTGAATACTTTTGGCAATGTAGTGCGTGTGCACACTTGCCTGTGTGATGAGAGGTCTGTCCTCCTGGCACACTTCATTGTAGAGGTTCTCTCTCCGGTAGTTGGCGTCTCGGACGAACACCTGGGCGTGCAGCATGGGGGTGTAGCAGAGCTGGGCGCCGTGGCGGCGGCTCAGCAGGCGCCAGGCCAGCTCGCTCTGATCCACCATGGGAGCCACCACGAAGCGCGCCTCCTTCAGGGTCTTCTTCCAGAACTCAAAGCCTTGAAGTTTCGCCATCGCAGGCCACCTCGCCATGACGTGCAGAAGGTTATCAGTTAGAAAGCACTTTTGACAGTCAGTCTGTCCTGAGACAGTAAAACAGAAGATCAGAATGATCTGGACACACTGAAAAGAAAAACGGATTCAGTTATTTTATCAAGCCTTATCTTCACCTCACGCTACGGGTACTGACGTGTCCTTTAAGGTCGAGGATTCGAAGCTCAGGACGAGTAATTTAGGATTACTTATGTGAAGCGCGGATTGAGGCGTGTGTTGGTCATGTATGTGGTGGGATTACAGACCTCGCTAACAGGCCGTACCACATGACCGGTCCATGACGCGTTCACACCTCTGCTCGTGGATTTGGGACCGGATCGTTTGGACCTATTATTCATAGCGAGCTACTTTTTTTGTCATCCAGCGAGCAAGAAAGAGGAGATTTTCCTCTTGTCTGGGAGCATTTGGAGCTGACCCGAGTACCAATGTCCACCTTGCACATTCTGGCGTTTTAAAAGGCGAAGTGTTTGTCGTGTTCGAAAGAAATTAGATTCAACTATAACGTCTCGTGAATGCTGAGGCATCGTAGAGCCCCTGCAGGAAAAACCAGCACGAAAGTGTGAAAAGTATAAATAATAATAATAATAATAATAATAGGCACCTCAACTGGTATAGGCTTGCTGTTAAGATTGTGTCCCCCAGCTTCGTCTGTGATCTTTGAAAGGGTATTTTCAAAAGCAGGTGTTATAAACCTCATAAAAAAAGAAGCCGCTTGAAGCCGAGCGCGGTTCTTAAATAAAAATGAATAAATGTCCCCCCAAACAGGCACATTTTGGTTTATTAACATCATCATTCAGGGACAAATGACGTCAGCGCTTCACACAGTGAAGCCATGTTGCATCACCACCTGCTGTACTGTGTATTGTCCACTTGGTGGCGCAGTAGAGCCAATGCAGCTAGACGAAGCTTTGGCCATGTGTGAACTACTCACGAGGCTTCATCTCGTCAAAAGTATCAGGACATTGGGTTTGATATTAAAGAAAATATTTCATGTTCACTGTTTTCTTCATTTCCGACCACAGCCAGTCCAGGACGTCTGCCTCGTTGTCTTTGAAATGTCCGAGTGACTTAAATCAAACTTGGACTTAAAGAAAGTTTGATTCTAGTTTCCTCACCGTCACATTTAACAACTTTAAATAACTGAATGTGTTTTACCTTGTGTAAACTGACAATTCCTCAAACGTGTCACTCACGAGCTGTAACACTGTGTTTACTAGCGTGATTCGACTGGGCGGCGTGTCTCCACACCTGATTACTGTAATAAAACAATAAACTAGATGTTTTAGCTCCACTCTCACTGAGAATCGCGTGTGTTTGTGAAGCTAAAGCAGCGAGCTGCAGTCTGACCAGCAGGTTACACACAAACAAGCCGGCGGGGCAGTTAAAGTCCTCCAGGACCCGCACAGTGTGTGTGAAGCGTAGACAGAGAGGTTTATTCACCTGGACGTGTGGAAATCTGCAGTCCTGTTAGCTTCCTGCACACTGTAGCATCTCTTCTTCGTCCCGGTAAAAACCGGAAGAAACTCCTCAAACAGGAGTTCGAGCGCCCTCTGCAGGAGCGGTGGAAGCATCGCAGCGCCCTCTGCTGGAGCGGTGGAAGCATTCCAGCGCCCTCTGCAGGAGCGGTGGAAGCAGGAGCGGTGGAAGCATCCCAGCGCCCTCTGCAGGAGCGGTGGAAGCATCCCAGCGCCCTTTGCAGGAGCGGTGGAAGCATCCCAGCGCCCTCTGCAGGAGCGGTGGAAGCATTCCAGCGCCCTCTGCCGCCCTCTGCTGGACCGCGTTACCTAATCACATTACTTCCATCGTTCTATATTTACCCAATCAAACCTGCTGCTTTAAAAATATATATATCAATTCAAACATCTTCTCCCTCTTCCTCTCCGTCTCCCTCCTCACTCCTTCTCTCATCAATCCCTTCATTACATTCCTTCTTTCACTCATGTATTTCCTGCAGTTAACCCTTACATGTCCTGCTCTCTCGGATTCTTGACACAAATGCAGCATCAGCTCACCTGTGTAGTGATTGGTGATACATAATATTCATGAATTGACAGCAAGTGGCACCGTGATATTTTGACGTTTGTTCAGTTTGACTGTAGATAAAAAAAAAAACATAAAACAAAGAACAACCCAGAAAGAGCTGTGTATATCTTTTACCTGCGCTCCTCTATCTCACCTGCTTCACACACACATCCACCGCCACTAAAACCGCCTCATGATAAAGATGAAGATGAAGAAGACACAGACATGATGATATATAAAGGACAATTCAGTACTCAGGCTCCTCTTTTGATATTTTTAAAATGTCTTCAACTATTATGTGCGTAACATTTGTGCTTCATGAAATCTTTTGGTAACTGTAAATCTAAAACCAAATCAGACACACAGCAGAAATGATGAAATGAAATATTCTCCAAATGTGGTACATCTCACTGATTGTGGTGAAAGAATTCACTGTCCCACTGCCACCCTCTGCTCATGATCCAGTGTTCAGGTTCCAGGCTCGTGAAATTGTTTTGTCTTTGCTCAAAGAGCATTTGTCCTTTTGAAAACTGGCAACATGTTTACTTGATCGTCTCTAAAATATGAAGGGAATGGAAGCAGGGGAGCAGATGGGGAGCGAACGTGAGAACATTTGGTGAAATGAAATTAAATCCTGAGTGAGGAGACTGAAGACTGAACGTCCAGAAGCGTCTCAGACCAGAGATCAGCTGCTTCGTGAGCTCAGGACTGAACAGGAATATTTCCTACATTTGCAGAGTCACTTTGTGTTTTCTTTTTGTCTGAGACGATTTCCTCCTCCACCTTCCACCACCTTTAATTTCTGGATTGGCTGTTTTCATCTAAAAGAAACTGAGAAACTCTGTGTTCACTGTCTGATCACCAACGTACAAGAAACAAAGAGAAGAAGAGACAAAGAGAAGAAGAGACGAAGAGACAAAGAGACGGAGAGACAAAGAGAAGAAGAGACAAAGAGACAAAGAGACAAAGAGACAAAGAGACGAAGAGACGAAGAGACGAAGAGACGAAGATTCAGGTTTTTATTCTTAAAGCTTTTTTGAGCTTCCAGATGTGAAATCTGCACAACGTGAATCTAGTGTCAGAGATGCTGGATAATAAACCTGCTGGTCCTTCGGCCCTTTTATTTTTTAATCTGGACCCAAATCCAATAAAGTCTTATGATATGCAGAACTTCCAGACTGCACATATATATTGTAAATAAATCCAAATTCAAATTCAATTTATTTATTTATCAGGGACGGTGCAATGTACATAGAAAGAATGTGATGTGTTGCACAGAGAGTATTTAGCTCGACACTAATTTGCAACTCTGGTCCCTGGAAGAGCTTTTCAGAGGGTAAAGGAGGAAACAACAGTATAGAACACCAAGATACATCAGACAAGCAGAAATACACAGAATACACAGAGTAAATATCTGATTCACAATTACCTGTTATCATAAAACATTCCCTCTCTCCCTCCCTCCCTCCCTCCCTCCCTCCCTCACTACAGTAAAACAACCCCCCCCACTACAGTAAAACACATTCCCTCCCTCCCTCCTTCACTACAGTAAAACACCCCCCCCCACTACAGTAAAACACATTCCCTCCCTCCCTCCTTCACTACAGTAAAACACCCCCCCCACTACAGTAAAACACATTCCCTCCCTCCCTCCTACACTACAGTAAAACACCCCCCCCACTACAGTAAAACACATTCCCTCCCTCCCTCCTTCACTACAGTAAAACACATCCCCCACCCCACTACAGTAAAACACATTCCCTCCCTCCCTCCTACACTACAGTAAAACACATCCGCCACCCCACTACAGTAAAACACATTCCCTCCCTCCCTCCCTCCCTCCCTCATTACAGTAAAACACAGACCCTGTAGACATAGTAGTATTTCATAGGTGGGTACATTCTTGTCTTGTTTTCAGCCAGTTTTTAACCTTTGAGCTGATTAGTTTGGGCCTGTTATCATTTTTAATTCCTTTGGCATTGCGTTCCAGGTGAGACTACCTTTTATTGAGAATGTCTTTTGTATTGTATTGATCTTGTACGTCCCTATTTTACATTGAATGTTTGTTTTTAAAATTTGCAGTCGCTGATTGAACTTGGAGAGTTTTGATGTTTATCAATTCAACCTGAAGAAATATTTTTCATAAAATAAAACGTCTTCGGGGTTTTCTTGTAATTCCTGTCATACCCCAGCGTTCATCAGCAGTGATCATATTTCTGCCACAGTCCATAGGAAACACAACAATGAGCCAAAGTATAAAACAATAATAGTTTTTTATTAATCTGTTTTCCAGTAATACTGAGAGAATGAACAGACGATACCGAAGGTGGAGGCGACATTCATGGATAAAGCGTCGGTCAAATGGTGTTTCCAGGTTTTTAGTGAACCTCGTTACTAAACCTTGGAACTGTGGAACTCTCGGGGCTTTCTCAGGAGACAACGGCACAAATAAGCTCCATCAAAACACACATTCACAGACACGAATGGATCAAATCATCGTCACCATGATGCCAGCGTCCACAATATCACAAGAGCCTGAGAGAAGTGCAGAACATCCTGCCCGGTCCCATTTCCTCATAATGCCCGACCGACCGCTGCAAATCTTTTATTAAACTAGTTATGACATATGGAGGCGACAGCAGGAGCTCCGAATGAGCTGCTGAATATTTAGGCTTCTGCTTCTAATCTTAAAGCAACAACAACAACAACAACAACCACCTTAAAGCAGCAGGACACCAAGGCTTCATTTCCACTGTAAGATGGACTCTGCTGCCTCGAGCGGTTCTTCTCCACCCTCCAGGTTCTCATCTGGTTCTCACCGTCACACTTCCTTAGAACGTCAGAAACCTTTGATTGGTTCTTGTAGCGTTTGCAAACTTCAGGCTCCTCCTGTGACGTCACGGATGATGACATGTTTGACGTTAACGTTCCTGAGAAGTTCGCCACACGTTGTAAGGATTTTCAGGCCGAGGAGGAGGAGGAAGGGCCAGAATTCAATTTGCATGTTATTCCTTCCTCTCCCCTAAAGACTGAGAAGTCATGTGACCTCCTCCTGACCGCGGTGCGATTCCCTTTCGGTCGGGTCGCCTCCGTTCACTATTTACGCAACAAAATCAGCGAGACGGTCGCAGGTTTGAAGACGTCAGCGACACAATGTGACCAGAATCAGAGCAGCCTGGTTCCACCGCGTCCTGATCCGATCGGTAGATCGCTAATATCGGATCGTGGCCGATATTAGTGATTTGTGAGTGATCGGGATAGGCAAATCCAGCCGATCACCCCGCCGATCAAAAAAAAAAACCGTGGTCCGCTACGTCACCTAATAACCAGAACAATCAGGGACTAGAAGCTCCGGTCGAGCTGCAGAAGCTAGAAGCAGGCGGAGCGGGGCCATAGACCTATAAAATTAGAGTTATATATAGTGGGTTATGTGTTTGTGTGCAGAAGTCTACTTCTAAATTTCTATGTGGTCTGTCTTCTACTTTTTTATTGTGTTTGGTGAGTCACAGCGCCCCTAAAGGCCTGGCATGTGTACTACATGCCCTGAAGCCTCGCGCTGAGCCGTGTTCATAGTGAGGTGTGGACGGTTTGTTGGAAGCAGGACAGGGAGGACAAAGATCGTTTTTTCGTCGTGTGGATGTTCCTCAGTTTACAACAACTACTAAAGAGAAAGAGAAGAATTTTGATTCAATAAGTGAGTTTTACAATAATTTCTAGCTAAACAAAGCTTCTGCCAATAGTGCTTTTAGCTTCAGACATCTTAGTCGCTCCAAAAATAGACTATTGAGTATATTTGCTATAGCAATGTGAGTATCGGATCGGGGAAGTATCGGTATCGGCCGATACTCAATTCTGAAAAATCGGATCGGTATCGGGGGCAAAAAAGTGTTATCGGGACGTCCCTAAATCTTCTTATACAAGGCTGCTTGTTCTGGGCCTTAATTAAAATGAAAACGAAAATGACGTTTAAGTTTTGATTTTCAAAAGATGCCCCAGCAAATAGTGACCAGAATTCATTTTGAATTGTCAAATGTGCAAATTAAAATGCATTAACAGAAATGCTTTTTCGTTTCAAGGTCCTGGCTGCATAGTTTGACTCCTAAATAAAATGATTAATGCATCATCCAAACTGTATTTTCATTTTCTTATTCAGGTTGCACATTTTGTGACAGAACTCAAAAGAAAAACCTAAAGAGGGGATTGTTTTCTCACTTTCATCTCCGCCAAATGCATTTTAGTTTTCAAATTTGCCAATTCTAAATGAATTCTGGTCGCTATTTGCTGGAGTGTCTTTTGAAAATTAAATCTCAATCATCACTTTCTTTTCCATTAAGTCACAGAATAAGCAGCCTTGTCAAAGAAAATCAAAATATAGTTTGAATGATTGATTATTAATTTATATTTATGAGCCAGAAAATGCAGTTTAATCTTAAGCTTTTCTGTTAATACATTTCAAATAGATTTTTGAGCCATATTAGTTCCCATTACATATGAACGAGGCCTGAATCGCGTCTCGAAATATCAGAACGCATGCGTCTTTAAAATATCTGATCAGTGTGACAGGAGAGCAGAAACTCAGCGCTGGGTCACATGACACTGACGCTGGGTCACATGACACAGACAGTGGGTCACATGACACTGACGCTGGGTCACATGACACTGGCGCTGGGTCACATGACACTGAACACTCCAGCATCAAGCAGCTGTTAGCAATGATTGAACAAGTTCACCAACATTTTACATTGAAAGTCTTCAGAACACTTTAGGTTTTACAATACTGCATGGAATGATTTTGTTCTTTAAAAAATAAAAGTAGTAATACATTTAATCCAAAGATGCAATATAATCTCTTAAAGTCTGTAAAAGTGCAGACATCAGGTCGGTGCCGGTCAGTCCAGACTAAATGCACCAGGAGTGAAGACATGTGATGACAATATAAGGCATCAGGACAGATTCCAGGAGCAAAGAGGTGGAGGCTCTGGATGGTGTCCACGCCGCCTGGAACCCGCCTCCTGCAGCGCGCCACCTTTTATCCCAGTGAGCTGGGGTGGTGTCGGGTGGGCAGACGGACGCCGGCACCAGACGTTTGGCTCAATACAAACACGCTGTGAAAATAAAGCTGTGGTCCATCTTGTTCATTGGTTTCGTTGCTTTGGAATGTTGGGACAACAAAATTAGACACGATCGCCACAATTTAAAACATCCAGTGTTAAAATATTGCTATTTGTAATTTATACTAATTATATTCAATGAAAATATATAAATATATTCAATAAAGACCATGAGAAGGACGTGAAGACATAGATTTTACGCAGAATCACGGGAAAAGCCAAACGAGACGATGATGGAACACCGAGCGAAGCTGCCTGATCGATACCTTGCTCACAGGCTGGTTTCTGGACTGGCGGCGACCTCAGTGTTTTGTTGGGGTTCTTTCAGGAATCGTTCCACGTCCTGCGAGTCCACCGTTAAACTCTGTGGCTTCTCCGTCCCGTCCTTCTCCTCCTCCTCCTCCTCCTCCTCGTCTGCGACTTCCTCTCGCTCCTCGCTCGCCCCTCTCTCTTCAGTATTCTCCTCCTCAGGTTTGCCGCCCGCCTCAGTCTTGGTCTCGTCCGTCACTGCGACGCCCTGGAGTTGGTCCACCGGGTTCCTTTGGTTGCACAGGAAGTTGCAGGTCGCGAGAACCACAGCAGAGACGCACACCTCGCATCCCGCCAGCAGGAAGACAAACATGTAGTTTTTGGTGGCGTCCAGCAGACGGCCTGAGGAAAGAGAGAAGGACCAGGAGAGACGTGAGAGGAGGCTCTGTGACATCACACAAAGATCCACCCATCCATCATCCATCCATCATCCATCCATCCTCCATCCATCCTCCATCCATCCATCATCCATCATCCATCCTCCATCCATCCATCATCCATCCATCCATCATCCATCCATCCATCATCCATCATCCATCCATCCATCCCAGTAGATCCCATTTAGGGGGTCTGACTGTCATGAGGTGGGGGAAAGATTAATGGGGGGACACAAACTGAAGCCCTCTAGATTTTAAGGGGTATAACATTTTTTTTATCTCTTAAAAATAGGTGAGTCAGCATTTAATACATTTATGTCACAAAACTACTCAGTTTAAGCATTTACATTATAAGTGCATCATTTACTGCAAAACATATATTCAAAATGACTCTCTAAAGCGAAGCTGGCAAAGTGAGCAGCAGGAGGCAGAAATCGCAGAGCGTCACGTAAAGGGAAAGACAAATTGGTTCCAAAAAAATTGCAACTGACAACTTTAGAGTTTAATGCATCTTTTGTTTTGAAAAACTGGAGAATGAAAGTTTGAAAGCGGGAGCGGGACCAGTTCACCAAACACCCCGAGACGGAATTGAACAGTGTGACAGTTCTGTTCAGAGAGAGGGGACGCATCATTTGGGTTCCTCAAGAAAAGGTTTTGGGAACCACAGTTTTATGCTACGCTACCACTCGAGGTTGCTGGAGCCAATCCAGCATGTGTGTGTGTGTGTGTGTGTGTGTGTGTGTGTGGGGGGGGGGGGGGGGGGGGGGGGGGGGGATGAACTTGCAATATCCACACAGAAAGGCCCATTTGAACATCTGAGGGTAAAGCACTAACTGCTGTGACCTCCACTTCCATCAGATAAGTCAATAATATAGTTTCTGTTGAACACAAAGTCACATCACAACACGAAAACACAAAACTGCTTGTTGTCGTCAGTTTGAACTCCTTCGGACCGTTTTGCAGTCGTTTTCTGTCTCTTTGTGATTTTTCAAGGTGTTTTGTGGTCAAACTGGTGTCAGAGGCTTCCAGAACCGTTTTCTGAGGTTGGCAATGAGGAGGGACGGGGTCTCCATGTCCCCTGTGTCCATCCAGGGGCCAGTGTGGACACTGTGGAGGTCTGCAGGTAAGGGGGGGTACTGACCTGCACCAGGTGGTCCCACCAGCACAGCGATGGCTTCCATGAGCAGCACCAGGCCGATGGCGCTGGAGAACTTTTCAGTCCCGACTATCGCCATCAGAACCTCAAACTGCAGCGCGCCCACCATCCCGTACGAGATGCCGAAGAAGATGCAGAAGAACACCAGACCTGTGTAGTCTGTCGCCTGGAAACAAAAACATGAATGTGTGAAGGCAGGCGGTGGCGGGGCCGACATCCAGTGTTGTTGATCTTCCTGCAGGCTACCTGCGAGCCGACCAGGTCAGTGATCCCGTTGAAGATCATGGCGAAGCTGAAGAGGTAGACGCAGCGGGGGCGGACCCACTGCAGCCCGGCGACCACGCCGCACACGGGCCGGGCGAAGATGTCGACGAAGCCCAGGATGGTGAGCAGCAGAGCAGACTTGGTGTCCTCGTTCCCCAGCTCCTTGGCGTAACTCACCACAAACACCGGCGGCACGAACAGTCCCAGAACCATGATGGACGCCGCCACCGTGTAGATGACGAAGCCACGGTCTTTGAACACAGAGAAGTCCAACAGCTTGGCTTTGGGCCTCTTCTTCTTCTTCTCCTCCTCCTCCTCCTCCTCCTCCTGGGTTTTGGCCTGGAGGGACTTGGGGGCCACCAGAGGCCTCATGAGGGCTGCACACACACAGCAGTTGAGCAGAAGACCCCCCAGGATGAGGAACCCCCCTCTCCATCCATACTGGTACTGAAGGAGCTGACCAAGAGGCGAGAGGCAGCAGAGCGCCACGGGGCTGCCGGCCGCCGACAGGCCGTTAGCCAGAGGACGCTTCTCGCTGAAGTAACGGTTCAGCATTATCAGAGACGGCTGGAAGTTCAAAGCTAAACCCAGACCTGCAGCAAAGGGAACAAACGTCTTAACAGACATCCGACCAACTCAGATTATCGTTCTCATTTAGATTTGTTCCATTGAACCTTTTATTTCTTCACAATGACAACCTGGAAAAAGCCACAACTCTTTGGAAGAGAGGAAGATGCTGAAGGTACGACTGTTTGAACAGCCGGGGCAGTTTGACATGAGGGAGGAAAAAGTGAAATGAGGATTGTCAAGGTGACTAAAATAAACCAGGTGGGTCAATACACCACCTGCGTTTGGAGTTACTTTAGAAGTATTATGGTTTCTACTTTAACATGTCTCTTGTTTTACTCACTTACCTGTTGATTTGAAATGAAAACAGCTCATTAAAGCAGGACTTTCTACGGTAAATCAGTCTGATTTAAACAAGTTCATATTTATTTACATTTCCAGCATCTATTCGTCTTCAGTCTGGATCTGATAAGATCTACATTGATAAGACGACATTAGAATTTGTGCTGTCATGACATGTCGGCGTACGACCACGTGTTCACTCTGACCAGAGACATTTATTCTGAAGTGGATGTGAGACTTCCTGCAGAAGGACAGACCTGTGATGACTCCGGTGGTGAGGTAGATGTGGATGATGCTGGTGGAGAAGGAGGACAGGATCATTCCCAGCGAGGCAAACAGGCCACCGGCCATCATGACGGGACGGCAGCCGAAGCGATTCACCAGCACACTGCACAGAGGACCTGCAGGGACAAGAAGACACTCTGCCTGTTCACAGAGTGATGCTGAAAAACTAATTCATGCATTTGAGTAGATTATTTTAACTCCCTATTATCAGGGTGTCCAAATAACTGCTTAAAAAGTCTTCAACTAATTCAAAATGCAGCAGCGAGAGTCGTGACAAGAACCAGCATAAGAGATCACGTCACTCCAATACTAACCTCGCTTCATTGGCTCACTGTTCGATCTAGAAGAGAATTTAAAATCCTTCTTCTAACTTATAAAGCTCTTAACAACCAGACTCCATCATATCTTAAAGAACTGTTAGTCCCATATCTCCCCAGAAGAACACTTGGTTCTCAGAGTGCTGGCTTACTGGAGGTTCCTAGGTTCTCTAAAAGTAGAGTCGGAGGCAGAGCTCTCAGCTTTCAAGTTCCTCTGATGTGGAACCAGATCCCAGTTTCAGTTAGGGAGGCTGAAACAGTCTCTACTTTAAAGACGAGACTCAAGACTTTTCTATTTACTAAAGCTACAGTGAGGACTGCGTCAAACCCCCCCACCTCTCTCTCGACCTCCCCTACCCGAACCAGGGTGGGTTTCCAAGGTTTGTATCTCCCCCTCAATCTTTCTCTCTGTCTGTTCAATCCTTTCCTCTCCTCTATCCCCTCACCCCAACCGGTCAGCAGAAAGCCTCCACCTCTGACTCTGGGTTCTACAAAGGTTCTTCCTGTTAGAGGAGTTTTTCTTTCCACAGTCGCAAAAAAATCTGCTTGCTCATGTGGATTTGTTGGGTTTTTCTCTTTTCGCTGTTAAAAGCACCTAGAAATGACTGTGTTGTATTTGGTGCTGTATAAATAAAGTTGAATTGAATTAAATTGAATTGAATTGAATAATAATGCTGAAGCTCTCTATAACAACTGACTACCAACAAACACAATTTTCATGCCTTTCCGTTCAAGCAAGTCCTGTAGAGAGTCTCCTCTCATCCAGTTCTCTGGAGATGCTCTATGGAGACACTCTGTATGCTCTGTGCTACGTCTTAATGGTCCTTGACAGGTCCTTGATTACCTTGACAGATCGACCAGGTGGGAGGAGCAGCACGCCAATACATAGAACGGGAATGACACACAAGGCAATGACATTGTACTCATCCAGAGTGTGAACAAGCCGCAGCTCACCAGTGCCATAGAGCATAGCCAGCAGTATGGAGGAGATCCAGGCCGTTTCGCTGTATCCGACACCAAACTCCCTGATCAGCTCCTTGAAGAAGACACTGACGGCTTTGGGGAAAGCGTAGGAGAAGCCTGTGATGACGAAGCAGCCGGTCAGCACGGCCCAGCCCCACCCTCCGTCTGGAGCCTTCACCCCGTCTCCACCAATGTCCAATGCCACGCCTCCCATGATCCTTTAGGGCAATTTCCTATTAGAGGCAGACAAAGAAAATAGAATAATAAATCATCATCAGGCATCAAATGCAGCTTTAGTAGATTAATACAAGTCACATAAGAAACACACAAGAAATACACAGCGAGAGTGAAGAGAGAACGAGGCACAGCACCATGGACCATCAGGTAGGAGATGGAGCACACACAGGGTGCGGACTACGGGGGTGATGGGGGCTCCGCCCCCCTTAATGAGACAGGAGCCCCCTTAAAACATGATTTGTGAAATTTTGGGGAGTCTCTAAAATATTGTTAAAACGCAGTTTTTTTCCTTTGCATTTCCTTTTTGTTCTTTGTTTGTTTTCAGTTTTGTCACGATCATGTGTAAAATTAGGCAGTTTGTTTTATTTATTTTTATTTGTGCATGAGGGTGAATCTTCACTCTTTCACTTTAATAAAGATGCCTGCCTGCATGCAGTTCTTGTCCTCACCATTGAAGTGTGGGGGCGCTAGTCTTAAACGTTACTTTGAATCAGGCAGCCGCTCAATTTCAAACAGGGAAACTTTGTAAACTTCGAATTTCCTAATAAAAATAATGTGTGGGACTCAGAGGAGCTGCAACAGCAGTTGATCAGGGTCTGTGGAGGTTTCTGTCTGAAGGTAATGTAATTAGTATTCAGCACTGTGTTGTACATGATGGTACTGAGGACTGGACCTTTTTTTTTTGTAATTCTGATGGTCAAGCGTGTTTGGTGTCAATTATTGATTTATTGATGCATGTTAACGTATTTCAGAGGTTATTTTGGGCATGTTAATCTGGATTTGATTCCCAGTGGAGTGGCACTTTGGGTTTGTTTCATTGACGTTCATATGACTTCCCGACAAGACGTCCAGGCAATGTCCAGGAAATTCTTACAAAAAAACTTTAATTGTGGCTTTTTGTGTCCAATTGCGGCCCTGAGCCACAATTAGAAACCGGTTTTAGCTGTCTAATTGTGGAGGACATGGAGTGAGGCAGAGACCAGGAACCTGCAGGGACTACACAGGAAAACAAGATGGACAAAGAAGACGAGGCAAAAGATGATTCCCACAACCAGGGCCATCACACTGACACCTACACTCAATTCATCTGACCAGATGGACCCTAATTATCTGCAATAACGTCCCAGAGTCTGAACAGCAGCACGTCCCTTGGACAGGCATCAGGAGACTGGAAACTAACAGGTTGACAAAGCTTAAAATAATGTTCAGTTCTTACACGATGCCAGAAATTCAGTCATCCATCAATCCCACTCTTCTCTACTGTTCCATCAAATCACACACACAAACCCACATAGGCTTTTCCAGAAATCCGCCGCTGTCAGCAGCACAAACTGAAGATACTCTCGCTCTGAAAATGAAACGCTCGCACTAACAGGAGAAAACAGAACAGAAAATCCTTGCATTTGTCCAACCTGATGATTTCCAACAATCCATCACTGAGACCTTGAGGACTGAGACGGAGCAGCACAACACCCCAGAATGCTGGCGAGGAAACCTCTGATTCCTGAAGCTGGAAGGAGAACGTTTCACTTTAAAAACAACCACGGCTTAAACAACAAAGTGCAAAGTACAAAAACACTAATAAACCAATAAACCACAATACAAAGGTTAAAAACAAAAGAGCAAAGTTTAATTCATCAAGACACAGCAGAGACAGTGTGATGGGGACAGCAGCCTTTTTGTTAAGTCTCGTCAAGTGTTCATGTTTAGTGTTTCATGTCATAACTACATACATACAAACCCGAAAAGCTTATATTGTCCCCTCTATGTTTATACCAAAAAAAATCTTCATTGGCACAGACCCGCATATACACCTGGTTCAGAGCTACCATGAGCAGCCAAACCTGTAGGGGGCAGTGTAGCGAGGAGCATGAAACCATGATAGCCAATCAGAATCCTGGAGAAAACACGACTTGAGTTATTTCCTGTTCAGCGATAATGGCGCACAGTTCATTTCTTTGGACTGATAATGAAGCGGAGCTCCTCCTAAACGTGGCATTAATAACAAATAAAGTCCCAGAACAAGCAGTTTTCACTCAATCCCTTTTCATCACAGCAGACTGGAAACATGAGTTTTCAGAAATCATCATCGTCGCTGCGTTTACGTGTAAATGCAAGGTCCAAATACATCGGGATGTCACCGGTTTTGTAAATACCCGGCGACGGGTAAACGTGGTCAAAGTTTGTATTCCTCACAACTTGTAATCAACCAATCAAGTTCAAACTGGAGGTTTTCTGACACTTTACACAGTTTATAAACCTCATGAAGGGTTTGAGCTGCCGCCTGAGAAAGCATCCTGCCAAAGTCAAAAGAGGAATCGTTGATGCTTGTTGACCCCAGAACACCTGGCAAATCACTAGTTAATGACTTAACCTAGTCTTCTGACAAATTTTTATATTTGTTGAATTTATTTTTTGCCTACTTTGTTCTATATTTCATAAATTCACTTAATAATGTGTTTTTCTTTTTACATGCATATATTCATCATGAGATGTCTGTTGATGTGATTTAGCGCTTTACAAATAAAATTGAATTGAATTGAATTTAACCCCTTAGTGATCCATTGATTGATTATAATTTTCTTTTCTGCTATATTTTTTTATGTTGATCATCTAATAACTTAAATATTCTTGAAACAACTATCATTAGCACTGTCAGTGTGTTTCCCTTCATAAATGGGCTCCCAGCCATATGAAAGTAAATTCTTTTTTATTTCATCTGTTCTGACTCGTCTGTCGTTGTCGTAAACAGTAAAGTCTGGTCACTGATATCGTTCACTAATAGTCCACTCACTATGATATGATCTATAACATTTGTAAATGTTATTATTTAACGTTCCACAATGGGTAGTGATCCTGGGTCTGTTGGAAATAAACTGAAAGTGTCCAGTGTATCTATGAATTCTTCTGTCTCATGGTGTTTGTTTGGATTGAGGAAATCAATGTTGAAATCACAAACAAAACTTTTTGATTTGCTTTTGAAAGACATCCCTCCATCCATGCTCTAACTGAGGGCCTGTCCACACCAGAGCACCGCTTCATGGAACCTCGTCGTTAGTCCCTGGACTACCAGCTAAAGACCAGCATCTCCTCAAGGTCCAGGCTGTGTGTGACCACAGATTTATGGCTGTTGTGATAAAGTGGCCTGGGAAGGTTTTGCTCATTGAAATCTCAATGAATATTTTCAGACTGGCAAGACTCCTGCTCTGAAAAAGCAGGTTGTGGACAACGAGGAGGCCATACCAGTTGTTCTTGGTGACCCTCTGCAGCACTACCCGATGAAGGAATACACCCACGGTGGGTGGGTACTTTAGGCTCCGTTAGTCTGAGACATGCATTGTTATCAGCTTTTAGTCGCCTCAAAGCCAGATTGGCCGCACTGAGAAGGTCTATGAACGTTAATTTGGACGACGGGACGCGTGTCACTGCAGCCTGCTCTGTTCTCCATAACGTTTGGGAGGACAATAAGGAGACTGGCTGAACGCTGCGGTGGGTTCAATTCAAGTTGATAATAACTGGCAGCCTCCAACACAATGCAACCATTATGTCACCGATTGTAACGAGGGGGAGGGAAGCAGAGTGAGAAGAGTGCTCACAAAGTCTCTTGACCCTTATCAAGACTGACAGACCGTCATTTTGAAGTGTTGTGAACAAATTAAAGCAACCACTGCCGGAGATGGTATTTTATACGTTTTTCCATGCCTCATTAATTATACATACGAGCAAAGTCCTTGTTTCACAGAATGAACATTTCCTGTTGATAGATTATTTAAAGATGGCTAAATTATAGTTTTACATCATTTACGGGTCAATGTTACTGTAGTTTAATATGCGTGTAGAGTCATAAGAAACAGTACCTCCTATAACTGAATACATAGTGGTAGACCACAGCGGTGACTCAGAGTCGGTCCGGTTTGGATCGAACAGTAGACGTCTTCCTCGTCTGCGTTGTGTTTGTTTCCAGTGTGCAAGTTTGATGTGTTTTTTGTGTATTTGTGTGGCAGTTGTATAGTATTGCTCTTTCCAAACAAAACAAAAAAAACCAACAACAAAGAAATGATGAGAAGAGACAGTCCTGCCCCGGAGGAGCACTGAGGAGAGTCCAGAGGAACACGAAGGTTTGATCCAGCCAACCGCGTCTTTTCATTCAGCTTCATTTATATAGTCAACTATGTTTGTATCGCACATTGAAAAACAACCAAAGTACTTCACAGGTCAAGATAGAAAAACACAACAGTACCGTATTTTCTCGACTATTGAGCACACCTGGAGAGAAGTCGCACACGCAAAATTTAAAAAGAAAAAAAAGTAGATATATAGGCCACACTAGACTATACGCTGCAGGTGTCCACGTTGTAACGGCAGGAAATAGAAGTAGAATCTGGCAGCATGAAGCCCGTTAACCCATAAAAACCCATAAATTAGCCGCGTCATTTTATAAGCCGCAGGGTTCAAAACGTGAAAAGAAAAAGCAGATTATAGTCTGGAAATTACCATGGTTGAGTAAAAAAAAACAATGCCACAATATCGTGGTGTCAGCGCTCAACTAGAAGTAAAAGCTGGAGAGATGAGTCGGACTCAAGAGACCCAGCGGTTCTAATTTGAACGGGTCAGCGGTTCCACAGATGGGGTGCAGCCTCGGAACAGACCTGGGACGTTTAAGGACCAGCTCATCAGCCGAGCTCAGAGATTAAACTGGAGTGTGAACATGCAAAAGCTCAGATTGATTAGAAGGCGTCGGACCGACACCTTAAAAACTGCTGAATCAAGCTGATCAATGAAAACCTGCAGGAGGAAGAACCACATCATCCTCAATGTGAGGAACAGAAGCTCCTGATCAGAGAGCTGCTTCGCTCCCTCAGGCCTCCGGCTTCATGGCATCATGCGCTGGGAAATTAACACCCAAATGTCCTCCGTGATAAAGTGTCTGTACACCAGCTGAGTGACCACAAGAACCCAAAACATAGAAAATGAGAAGGAAAGGCTTTAAATAGAACAAGCTACATTCTAATGTGACCCAGTCAGAATTCAGACCTCGTAATGGACTCAGAGTCTGACAGCAGATTCGAAAAAATAAAGTCTTCTTGTAAAAAAATTCATATATTCAAGCATCTTTTATTTTTACTGTCCAGTTTGCACCAGAAAGTTCCTTTCAATTCATCCGATCATCATGTAGTGACGACAATGTTTTCAGTGCGTTTAGCGTTACATCCTGTTATCAGGTGAAGTTAAATGTTAAATATAGTTTCCAGTGGTCTGGTGGAGGGTCTGGGGGGGTCTGAGGAGGGAGTGTTTGAAGCGTGGAGTGTGGTTGGAGCTGAGTGGAGAGAGAGAGAGAGAGAGCAGAGCTGGTTAACGCTCACAGGAAACTTTGTTTCCTTTAACAAAGCGTTTGCAGGTTTGAAGCCATTTGCTGCTCCTTTTAGCTTCGATACCGAAGCTGCAGAGCGTCAGGGTGGAAACAGCAGCAGCCAACAGACGCCAGGATGAAACAGAAACGTTTCAGTTCAAAAAACTGGATAAAAACAAAATACCAATGAAATTACCCCTGACCGTGAAAGTCAAGTCTTTGTATCTGATCGATGTGAAACACGCAGCGTCACACAACCGTCCACACGGGAGAGGAAACATCCTTCAATACAAAGTGAGGATATAAAAGGGATTAAGATGGGAAAGGAGGAACACACCATAGGGCTGTTTGCAGACGACCCCATCACGTTTCTTCACAACCCAGACCTTTCCTAACTTAATGCTAATCCTTCAGGACTTCAACCAGCACTCAGGGTATAAATCAAATATAACAAAGACTCAGGGTCTTTTCCTGCAATTATTCCCCGAATCCAGAAATGTGAGAGAAATAGAAAATGAATTGGGAAACAAAAACAATTAGATACTTAGGAGTGGTAATATCCCATAAACTTACTAAGACCTACAATCAAAACTATAACCAATTTAATGTTTAACCTTCAGAAAGATATCAGACGATGGTCTGGATTCAACCTGGACTTTGAGACGAGAATCGAGGTTCTTAAAACGAACGTGTTACTGTAGTTGTTTCAATCCATCCCACACATGATCCCTGGAATACAATCCAGGTCCTGGAACAAATTAATATCCAGGTGGATTTGGGCTGGAAAGAAACCAAGAATCAGATTCAAAACACTTCGATTAAACAAGACGAGGGAGGACTGTGGGTACCCCACTTAAAAGAAGGGAGATTACTGGTTCGGGCACGTTGTCCTCTACACCTGGGAAGATGGAAAGACAGAGTACATGGGAAACTACCAAATCCAAACAAAATTGGGAGAAAATGGGACCAAACGACATCAGGGAACCAAAAACGACAATTAGCAATCAAACATTGAGTGTCTGGAGAAAAATGTTTAAAGAATCTAATGTCAGTCTGGTGATATGGTCCGCCTTGGACCCTGAGAACTAACGACCATGGACTCAAACTCTGGAGGGACAAAGCCATCACTGCACTGAGGACACGTATTCAGGGCAAAACATTTAAAAGATTTGAAGAATTAAAAGAAGAATTTAAATTAGAAGATAAAGACTTCCTCAGATATTTGCAAATTCAAGATTATTGAGACAAAAAGATAAAGAATGCCGTGACTGGAGTTCTGACTGAAGCCTACGAAAAAATAAATAAATAAGTGCAAGAAAACAATTTCTGCACCGTAGCAGAGCCTCTAGAAACACTGAATACATTAAAACAAAATGGGAAAAAGAATGAGACAGAAATAACGCCGGAGGGCTGGCGTCCATGTGGAAAACACAACAATCATCCACTAAATCACTGACTAATATTTGGCTGGAAGAATTTGATCCGCGACTTCATCGCACCTGAAATTCAACAGAAGCAAACTCAAAGAGGAAGGTGACGCTGGAGACAGAGCGACCAGCCGAATGACCATCACTCCCACGTCTTTTACACTTTTAATGAATCTGCTCTGGGGAGGAATCTTGGCCCCTGTGGAACAGATCTCAGGCTACCGCCTCCCCTGGATGGCAGATTCCTCCACCTGGGTGGAACAAAAGACAAAGTAGTGGTGGAACCTGTAAAACTGATCACCACAGACGGGTCCAAACCGGAGCCTCCTTCCCTCAAACCATGGATGGACGTGGTTAAAGGAGTATACAACGGAAAAATACTTTCTCCAGATAAAAATGGATTTTCCCAAAAAACAAGAAAAGTGGATGGTAGTTTCTTCAAAGTGAGAGGACCCGGTCTCCCTGAGACTGCGTGTGGACGCACTGCTTTAATTCACTAGGAATACACGTGTATCCCTACTCTCTTCTGTTTGTTCTCTTCTTTTCTATTGTTTTGTTTTTGTTGTCTATAATGTAAAAATGCTCAACAGAAAATAAAGAGTTATAAAAAGTTAAACATCCCTGAATACATAAAGATGGTTTTGTTGTTTTTGACTCATCCATCAGTTTTAACTGTCGTGTATTGTGATGACTTATCTTGTACTAAATACTAAGATGTGATTAAAATGAATTACAAAGCAAAACAACTCAGATTAATCTTTTCATTTAAAGTTACTCCACCATACAAAATCTTTAAAATAGACTTCCCATAAAAGGTCTCACGTCTGCACAGAGAATCAACCAAGACAGGAAAGTGAGACCAGAAGCACTCGTTTCCACGATTATAAGAAAGAAAAAATAAATCGAATAAAACCAACAACAACAAAAACACTCATTTCCATAAATTTCCAACTTGCAGTTTCTTAAATTGATCCCAGCAAAGTCAATATGTTCAACATCCCCCTGATCCAGCCTGAAGACCGGCCAGACTTCCTCAGAACAAAGAGTCTTCAAGCCACCAGAAGTTTGAAATGTTGTGAAAAAGACCGTTGAACGTTTTTTCCCACTGCAAATCGAGATCTTGTGAGATCGAATGTACAAACGGGATCTTGCCTCGGGAATCTTCGGACTTTTCCGTGACGCTAGAATGTCAACAAACCGGGTCTGTTCTGTGAAATAGAAATGCTGGGAACACGAGTTTGTATGACGGACGTCCTTCAGAAAGGTCTGGACAGACATCAGAGACGAACGTCAACAACTAAAGCTGGATCCTCCATATTTGAATTTCCCCGTGTGGATTGTGGAAGAGGAACTTTAAGTCCAAACATTCTTCAGAAACAGTCATCATGCTTTCTTTCACGCCCGGTTTGAATTAACTTTCTGTTTTCCTTTGACACTTTGATACCATGTCTCCACTTTCTGGACTTTCTGGAGTCACAGCAGCAGAAAACGACCGACTGTCCCGATAAAGACAACACAGAAAATACCAGTTTACCTGGATGAATGAATACCTGCTGGAGGGTTTGATTAAATATGTAGAGAAAGCGGAGTTTGGCCTGACAGCTGAACCGGAGCCGAGTTCACTCTCTCCTCTTCTCAGGTCACTTGGAATTTATTAGCATCGTTGCCGGTGAGCCGGCGTCCTTTTCTACTCAGTAATGTGATATACAAGCCCACAGAGCGGTGGAGCCACACTCGGCTTTAATCACACACTGAGCCCAAAGCAGCCCCGACCTGCAGGAGCAGAATGGATGTTTAAATCATGACTCCGGATAGTTTTACATCCTAAAGGAACCCCGGGAGACTGCTCTGTTCAATCAATGCAGTGACGATGCCTGGCTCCACTGGTGGCGGGGACACAGCCAGCGGGGAGGACACAGCCAGTAGTGAGGACACAGCCAGTGGGGAGGACACAGCCAGCGGCGAGGACACAGACAGTAGTGAGGACACAGCCAGTGGGGAGGACACAGCCAGTGGCGAGGACACAGCCAGCGGGGAGGACACAGCCAGCGGCGAGTACTCAGCCAGTGGGGAGGACACAGCCAGCGGCGAGGACACAGCCAGTGGGGAGGACACAGCCAACGGCGAGGACACAGCCAGTGGGGAGGACACAGCCAGTGGCGAGGACACAGCCAGCGTGGAGGACACAGCCAGCGGCGAGGACACAGCCAGTAGTGAGGACACAGCCAGTGGGGAGGACACAGCCAGCGGGGAGGACACAGCCAGTGGGGAGGACACAGCCAGCGGGGAGGACACAGCCAGTGGGGAGGACACAGCCAGCGGGGAGGACACAGCCAGCGGGGAGGACACAGCCAGTGGGGAGGACACAGCCAGCGGCGAGGACACAGCCAGTGGGGAGGACACAGCCAGCGGGGAGGACACAGCCAGTGGGGAGGACACAGACAGTAGTGAGGACACAGCCAGTGGGGAGGACACAGCCAGTAGCGAGGACACAGCCAGTGGGGAGGACACAGCCAGTGGCGAGGACACAGCCAGTGGGGAGGACACAGCCAGTGGCGAGGACACAGCCAGTGGGGAGGACACAGCCAGTGGGGAGGACACAGCCAGTGGTGAGGACACAGCCAGTGGCTCCATCAGATGATTTACAGCTTCATAAAGTGCAGGAGGAACGACTGGCTTCAGACAGAAGTCCAGTGTCTCCGGGTAACATGAGCATTTGAAACGCTGTGCTGATGGAAACGTGACGTGACCAGACTAAACAAAACTATTGACCACTACCGTCTGGGAGTTATTCTCCCCCAAGGACAAGCTGGGTTATTATAAGCATTATTACAGAGGCGCAGCTCCAAACACACCCTGAATATATTGTTGAGCTTCTCCTCTGGTTTATATTGTCGTCTGCTCTCATGAAAAATACGTCCATGTAGAAGTTAAGCAGGTCCTCAGTAGCGTTAGCATCACAGCTAACAGTGCGGCTCTGTTCCCACGACAACGCGGCTTCATGTAACCGCATCGTCTTCGTCCCATCGTCCTCGCGGCGCCGCGTTCAGGAGCCGGGAAAGGTTTTCTTTTTTTTCTGAAAACGGGTTCCAGAGTGGAGAAAGTTTAAAACGCCGCCTCGGCTTTGAGGCGTGGCCGGGCACTAGCGGAAAACGCCGATGTCCTCGCCCCCATGTC
This sequence comes from Lipophrys pholis, assembly GCF_963383615.2. Classification (NCBI taxonomy): domain Eukaryota; kingdom Metazoa; phylum Chordata; class Actinopteri; order Blenniiformes; family Blenniidae; genus Lipophrys; species Lipophrys pholis. The sequence goes on along the minus strand of NC_137647.1, from coordinate 23,399,636 downwards.
TCCACCCGATAACCCCGCCTCCCTCTGCGTGACGTCACTTAGCAACATGGCGGACAGGGGGGAGCTGAAGGAGATGCTGATGCTCGTCGCTTTAATAAGGCCAGATGACGGATTTCTCCAATTCCAGGATTTTTGCTCTGTGTTTCTCCGTTTTTGGTGTTCCTATGTTGCAGTGTTACAATGCCCCCTATAGGCCTGGCATATGTACTACATCGTTTTAAGTCATTTGTTTGGTGCCATGTGGAAAAATATTGAACTCAGGGGAGAAAAAAGTTTGTTTTGGCTGGTGTATACAGGACCTTTTTTCTTTTTATTCTCAAAGATTTAGCTCATTTATTTTTGGTAAAAATAAACTTAACCTAAAATAGTATTTTTTCAGGTGTTTATTTCATGAAAGCTCTTTGCAGGAAAACAAATGGAAACAGTAGAAGTTCAGGTCAATCTGAACTCAGATGGTCATTTTATTTTATTTTTGTTTTGTTTCTGTTGATAGTTACTTTATATCTGTGTCATTCTTTTTCAGGGTATTGTTGGTCTGTTTGTAGTCACTTTATGTTTTTTTGTGGCTGACGTAGTATTTGACCGCTGGTCTCTCCGGCCTCCTTGTGGTGGATTGGGTAATTCTGTCCACAGAAAATGTCCTCAATTCAATTTTATGCTTGGAAGCCTTTCTGTGAGGAGTTTGCCTCTCCTCTCTGTGTGGTTTCTCAGGTTTTCTATCACAGTGTGTGACCGTCTCAGGAGGAGGTTCAGGGGATCCTTCCTTCACACTGTCAGCAGGAAGCAGATCCAAATGAGCACCAGATGAACGGATGAAGTCCGTTTGAGTCTTTCCCGGTTCTTTTTGGCCTCCATTTGAATCTTTTTGGAGACGTTTTGTGTGTTTTAATGCTCCTATGTTGCTGGATGAGCAGTTCATTTAAAGTCCTCATACAAAGTCTATAGTTGTTACACAATATTCCCCCAACGTCCCGGTCCTTTTGTGATCACTGGTCTGAGATCCATCTGGGTAATGTTTCAACGGACAAACTTAACCATGTTAAAATGTTTTGTTTTCCTGGAATAAAAATGTTCATTTGAGAAGATCCTCGAACAGAAACGGGCAGCATTTCTTGAAGATCAGTAGCTGCACCTTTTCCACTGTGTCATGGTGTCCCTCAGGGTTTAGTGTTTGGTCCCCTGCTTTTTTCTGTCATCCATCTTCTCCATCTCTGTGACATCATCCGTCACCACAACATTAATTTCCACTGTTATGCGGAAGCTCCACCTCCACCAACGTCACAGTCTCCAGCTGCGTGTCAGAAATGAACCAATGAGAGACAGCCGACTGTCTCACACTGTGACTAATCAGATGTAATCATGAATTCCTGGGTGAAGTCCACCTGTCTCCTATATACGTGACCTTCAAGTGATCTGTGATGCAAGTCTCCCTTTTGAACCCGACTTCAACGAAACCAATCTAACCAGTATTCTTTCTCCTCAGTTACCTCTCGTCTCCCCACATCCCTCTATTCCTTCATTCACTTCTCTCCTCCATCCCTCTTCAGCTCTTCCTCCAAAGCCTTCAGGAAACTTCTGTGCATTTAAAACTCTCCTACCTGACTTCTCACCCAAAAACCTGAGAACATCAGCCCATCCTCCAGATGCTCCACTGCCCCCCATCCACCCCCCCCCCACATCGATATAACCTGCTTCTCTCCACCCGAACACTCCACCTGTAACGTGCAGCCATCAGACCAACACTTCCTGATGAACCTGTAGGACACTCAGTTGCTCCATCCGCCATGAAAACCATCAGTCACCGCTCAGCTGTTCACACCTTCTCGTGTCGGAGTGAGGAGCAGCTGAGCTCACCAACAGAAGAGGAGTCTTACCGGTGATGCTGCGGAGATCTTCCCCGGTCCTCCGGCCCTGGTCCTCCCGCCTCAGCTGCCTCAGCACCGGCTTCTGGTGGAGCGCGTCTCCCCGCACGTCTGCATGCAGACCACCGCCACCTCAGAGCGGCCGCAGGGTCCTAAAGCCCCTCGGATCTCCATCACCATCAGAGCAGCGGCGGGCTGGACCGGGCTGTGATTGGACAGGGAGAGAGCGTGAACGTCCGACAGCTCGTCCAATTAGAGAGAAGGACCCCAACCGGAAGGTTTTATTTATAGTTCTGTTTGCATCTGTTATGTACTGTTGGCCAAAGACATAAACACTAGACGCCGCGCGGCCTGTGACCGCCCACCGCTCCGATACGTCAGAGCGGCCGCCATCTTGTGAGGGGCAAGTCTGTCCCGTCAGCCTAAACAAGTCTATGTGACAGTGAAGTGTTTTCTGAAGAAAACCACGCAAATATACATTTACATGACTGTGAAGAATCATTGCTTTAATTTTTAATTTCTTAAATTAAAAATTATTTCATTTATTTATTTATTCAATGTAGCATACTAATTGCACGTTGCACAAGCAGTGAATTAATGTGATAACACAGGACTCTGAACATGTAAATCCTTTTTTTTTTCTTCATAAAACTGTTAAACTGCAAACAATTTTTGAATAATTGGTTCCAAAGAGACATGACACTGCTTGGAAGAACACTGCTGACAAACACTGAAGTTATATCTCAGCTTATCTATCCTGCATGCTGCTTAGCGATACCCACCAAGACTACTGAGGAAACTAAAATCATCTTTAACTTTCTTTGCTTCAGTACATGAAGAACGGTGACTTGGTCAGGAGATATGAAGATGGAATAAAAGCAATAGATGAAGAAATGATGAATCTCTCCAGGACTGCTGTCCTCTGCAGTGTTACTGTACATCCCTGCTGGGAGAGTTGTGTGTATTGTGGCTGGTTATCTTGTATATATGGCCAAAGTATATATTCTGTGTTATATTTACATTTAACATCACTGCACCTTTTAGTCATTTTATATCCTAAACTGTTGCTGAGCCAAACAGAAGTTCATTCTGTGTACACTTGTTGTGAACATGAATGATAATGAAGTTATTTCAGCAAGACACTACAGCTGTAACCTCAGTGAAGCTCAGGGTCAGAGGTCAGAGGTCACTACAGCTGTAACCACAGTGAAGCTCAGGGTCAGAGGTCACTACAGCTGTAACCTCAGTGAAGCTCAGGGTCAGAGGTCACTACAGCTGTAACCACAGTGAAGCTCAGGGTCAGAGGTCACTGCAGCTGTAACCTCAGTGAAGCTCAGGGTCAGAGGTCACTACAGCTGTAACCTCAGTGAAGCTCAGGGTCAGAGGTTACTACGGCTGTAACCACAGTGAAGCTCAGGGTCAGAGGTCAGAGGTCACTACAGCTGTAACCTCAGTGAAGCTCAGGGTCAGAGGTCACTACAGCTGTAACCTCAGTGAAGCTCAGGGTCAGAGGTCACTACAGCTGTAACCACAGTGAAGCTCAGGGTCAGAGGTCACTGCAGCTGTAACCTCAGTGAAGCTCAGGGTCAGAGGTCACTACAGCTGTAACCTCAGTGAAGCTCAGGGTCAGAGGTTACTACGGCTGTAACCACAGTGAAGCTCAGGGTCAGAGGTCAGAGGTCACTACAGCTGTAACCTCAGTGAAGCTCAGGGTCAGAGGTCACTACAGCTGTAACCTCAGTGAAGCTCAGGGTCAGAGGTCACCGCAGGAGTAAATGTCCATGACAAACCTTCAACATTTACCCATGTCAACTTTAAAAGAAGAAAAACACCCATAAATCATGTCAATGTACTTTATTTTATATAAAGCCTGTGGATGAAGCCAGGATGTATGGTGGTGTTCGCCTGTGGAAGCGTGTGAGAACGTTCTCCCTCTGGCCATGATGACCTCTGACCCCAGCTGCTTGATCCTTCAGCCATCAGGATGTCGATGATCTAAAAAACAGTGACATGATGCATATTGATAGGTTAACCAACCCGTCAATAATCCAGCTTTTGTTGTGTAAAGACTGTCCCACTGACTGATGAGGTGTTTTCTTACCTGCTGCTCACTGGAAGCAGCTTCCTCAGTTTGAGCTGCTGCTTGAGGGCAGGTGATGCTGACGCTCTCTTCCAGAGCTTCATTCTGTCTGAATGTAGAATTACTAACAGCACAGTTTGTATAGGAGCCATTTTATGCTTCATATAGGATTATCGTTTATTTTTGTTGACTGTGTGTGCTCCCCTGTCTACAGACCATCTCTGCAGATTTTATGTTCTCCCACTTGGTGGAGCGCGGGCAAGGTGGCGGTTATAAAGCCTCCACCTTATCATGCCAGGTGTAGGACAGGGGAGCAGACACCGTTTTTGGACATTGTTAGGGGGAGAGGTCAGGGGGAGTGGCAGTAGGAGGAAAGGCTTTATGTGGTTATAGAGACTCAGTAGTGGGCTAAGTTGGTGAAAGGCATTGACTTGTGGAAACCACTCATAAATAAATGGATAAAAAAACAAACTACACATTGGACCTGATCATCGTTGCCCCTGAACGTGTTCTAAGTTACCTGTCCTCACAAGAGCAGCACCTTAAATAGGTTAATATGCTGCTACAGCTTGTTTCACTCACCTTGATCTGCTCTCTGGAGAATCCAGTCAGGATCTCCCCCCTTCAACCCCTCAGTCATCCTGCAGATTATAATCTGTTGTTAAACCAATGAAAAGATGCAGCAGCAGCAAAGTTACACTTTGATTATTGTTCCTGTCATTTAACAAGATTAATCAGCCAACTGGAGACAAGATGTAGAATCAGTTGATGTTTTACTTTGACAATGTGATCATCAAACAACGGTTGATGGTTCAAACCCTTTAGGAATGTAGTGATGTCATTTAAAGACACAGCGTCCAACACAAAGAGTCCAGAATAAATATCTCAGCCAAGTGCTTCAGTCCTTTCTGCCATACGACACACATCGATTGAATAATTGATAACTATTGTTGTGGTACCTTGTGCTCTCATTCGTGGTGTTACAGCCACAGCTGGATGACTGTTTGTGGGATTTTAAGGCACAACTAACATGCAGCCAGTCTTTGCAAAGTTTACACTGCTTCCATTCCAGCATTTCTGTGTCTGGATGAAAATCCTTCAAAACAAGAGATGTATTCACATTATTTCATTTAAAATAAAAGAAATAAAGATATGGACAAAAACTACTTAATGTGAATGGATGAAAAGGAGAGAAGAACAATCTTATAGTGATCTTCCTCCTACACACACACTCATTATGAACCAATGGCTGGAGACAAAGCACTACTCTACCATCATCTCACCTGGCAGAGGCTGAAGAACCAGGTGGACCAGGTGAGATCTTCATATCAGAGGTTATGTAGGAGGAGGAGTGATGGTTCAGGTGTTACATGTTGTTAGTTCAAACTCAAAGCCATCAAGGCTGAGCAGAGTCTGGGTCCATGCTGGAGGCCTGAGTGACGAGGCTGAAGAGTCCGAAGGAAGGAGAAGAGAGGGTCAAGGTTTGTGGGAGGAAGGAGCTGGTGTCACTGACCAGGTGTTCCTGTTACCTGTTGACAACTAGTTTCACTGACCAGGTGTTCCTGTTACCTGTGTCAGGATTCGGTGGGTCCGGTCCTGGCAGTTTTATGTTTTGTGTTCTGTTTGTTCTGGTGAGTGTCTTTCTGTTCTGTGTGTGGTGTTCCTTCCTCCCCCTCGCATTGTGACAGCAGAGCAGGCGCAGCCGTGGGGGAGGATGACTCGTTTCACCTGTGGCTCATCAGCGGCTCCTCCCTTAAAAGCCTGGAGCTGCCAGTGGTCGTCGCCAGTCCGTACTCCTGTGAGGGTAGTCGTTTCTGCCAGCTCTCTCTTCAGAGTTTTTCCCCCCTAGTCCTGTTTTCCTGTGCACTCCCGGTCCTCGCCATCCTCTCCCATCCTGCACCGTGGAAACGCTTCTCTGCACTGGTTGTCTGGGAGCTGAAGGATCCCCCTTGTTTAATAAACTTTTGATTTTTTTTCCTTTTCAAACCTGTCCAACGTGGTCTCGTGTGTTCTGCATCTTGGGTCTGCCCTCCCGGAATCATGACAACCTGTTGACAGTTAGTTTCACTGACCAGGTGTTCCTGTTACCTGTTGACAACTAGTTTCACTGACCAGGTGTTCCTGTTACCTGTTGACAACTAGTTTCACTAACCAGATGTTCCTGTTACCTGTTGACAACTAGTCTCACTGACCAGGTGTTCCTGTTACCTGTTGACAACTAGTTTCACTGACCAGGTGTTCCTGTTACCTGTTGACAACTAGTTTCACTGACCAGGTGTTCCTGTTACCTGTTGACAACTGGTTTCACTAACCAGATGTTCCTGTTACCTGTTGACAGTTAGTTTCACTAACCAGATGTTCCTGTTACCTGTTGACAGTTAGTTTCACTGACCAGATGTTCCTGTTACCTGTTGACAGTTAGTTTCACTGACCAGGTGTTCCTGTTACCTGTTGACAGTTAGTTTCACTAACCAGATGTTCCTGTTACCTGTTGACAGCTAGTTTCACTGACCAGGTGTGGGTGGCCGTGTCTAAGACTACTTCCCATCCTGCTCTCTGCTCAGCCATGTGGCACCAGATGTCTCTGGAAGACGTTCTGGAATGTTCTGTTTGCACTGATGATCCAATAGAAGACCGTCTCTGAAGAAACCAAGTCAATCATCATCATTTATATTTGTTACAAGTTTCTGTTCACTTTACTGTTGAGTTCACTGCCGTGTTTATCTTATTTGACTTCTTATACTTCTCTTAACTTACTCTATTCTTAGCCTGTATGTACCTCAATTATTTCTTGTATATTGTATATTTTTAGCGTGTGAAATTCTTTTTGAAATGTGGGTGTGAAGAGAAAGGCAATTTCAGTTCTCTGTATGTGGCACAGACGGACATGAACATTGAACTTTATTGACAAACATGCTAAAATGCCATCAAATCTCAAAGTGCTTCACCAAATAAGTAATCACAAATCAATAATTTGCAATCATAGCCAATTAAAACAGTAACAACTTTATTGGGTCAAATGGTCTGACATGCATTAGACATTATGAATGAATGAATGAATGAAGGATTTATTTTGGTTGCGGTTACAGTTCAGTTTATAGTGCTTAAAAGTTCAGGTACACACATTTTATTTAAACAATTTCTGTAGCCGAAATTGATGTAAGCTGAAGCCAAGGCTTATTCTCACCTATCCCTTAAAAATTCATAAAGTTACCCAGGACACCAGTGACACAAGAGGAAAAAAAAACAGATAAACCAAAACATAACAGAAGTAATACAATACTTTAATGGAAGACCAAATTTACTTAATTTTATTATTTTTGTATTTTAATTTTCATCAGTTATTTTGTAGCCAATATATTACAATTTTTTTATTCAAGTACGTTTTGGACAGCTGCAAGGATAATTTTTTATTCTGAGCTAATCTCAGATTCTCCCTCCGTAGCAGAAGGTGGCGCTAATGCATATTGGATTCCAAAAAAACAGAAGGAGAAACGTTTCAACTGGAAAGAGTCGTTCACCTCCTCTGAAACGGTCTGTACGTAGCTGTCGATCATTGAGCTTCTCCGTTCAACTGGTGTGAGCCCTCCGCCCTCCCTTACCTCTCCAAATCACTGCTGCTTAGTCCAGCGCCCCCTACTGCCTTTATCTGTCATTAGCAATCCCACCACCGAGACCTCCCAAACAGATCTCTGGTCCTGGGATACATTCATTTATACCGATCATCAGTCCCGATTGCAGGCCAACTGCTTCACGGACACCATCACGTCCAGCCGGCTCCAACCATAACAATCTTATCCATGTACCATATTCTACCACCTATCCTGAACTGAAGCCTGCCTGTCACCTTTGACCTTTTAAATATTAGGTCTCTCAACAACAAGGCCTTTTTATGCCCTGATTATATTTCTCTAAATATTCTCGACTTTTATTTATTATTACAGAGACATGGCTTTCACCAGGAGACTGTAGTGCCCTAACTGATGCGACCCCACCAAATTTTACTCATCTACATCAACCCCGATTGTTGGGCGGGGGGGGGGGGGGGGGGGGGGGGGGGGGGGGGGGGGCTGTTATCTACAAAAAAGATTGTAAGTGTACCCCCATCTCACAAAACAGTTGTCCATTCTTTGAATACCTTGGTTTTACAATTCTAACAAAAGTCCCCTCTCTGATTTTAATTATCTATAGACCACCCAAGCCTAACAGTGTTTTTATCCAGGAATTCTCAGAGTTTTTATCCTTCTTCATGTCCAAATTTGACAAAGTCCTTATTCTTGGTGATTTTAACATTCATGTCTGCTGCCCTTCTCAATCTCTGGCAATTGATTTTATGGAAACAATAGACTCTTTTAGCATCTCTCAAGCTTTACATGTGCCAGCCCATTCCAAAGGCCACACCCTGGACCTGGTTTGACACAGCGCTCTCAGCCCCTACAACCTTGACAACAAGGATATTTGTGTGTCTGATCATAAACTCTTTTACCAGCCTGTCACAGCACACCAGTTCATCGACGTGTTTTTAATCCCATGTCCGCTGACACAGTTGCTGAGCTCTTTACTGCTGCCTCCTTAACTGCTTTTAATCCTAATCTTAACACAGATGAGCTGGTCCCCATTTTTAATCATAACTGCTATTCCACCTTAGACCTTGTGGCGTCATTCAAATCTAAAGTCTCCACTAGGAGCCCACTGCCCTGGCTTAATGACTCCACATGACAACTGAAGCCAGACTGTAGGAAAAAGGAAAGAAAGTGGAAGAAATCAGGCTCACTTGTGTTTTATCCCACCTGGAAAGATGCTTTAACTACTTATTAACGGACAGTGAAAAAAGCAAGAGCTGCCTTTTTCTTTTTCACTCTAACCCCAGATTTCTTTTTAAAACTATCAACTCTCTTATCACCCCTCGCCCTGTATTTTTTACTGATTCTTCTCTGGAATTGTGTGAAGACTTTTTAAATTTCTTCACAAATTAAATAAAAATTCAAATAGAGAATCAATTACACCCCCTGACTATGTTTTACACTCCAGTCGGACTGTTCTTAACCATTTTAGTAATTTTAACCCAATTTCACTGTCTGATCTCTGTGACCTGATAATGAAATGAAATCAACCACGTGCGGTCTTGATGCGATTCCCACCAAATTTCTCAAAGATGTTTTTAACTCGGTTGGGCCCAGTATTTTACAAATCATCACCAGCTCACTCTGCACTGGTCACTTTCCCTCTGCTTTTTAACATGCCGTGGTCCAACCACTTTTAAAGAAACCCAACCTCGAGCCCTCTAATCTGAACAACTTCAGACCAAATTACAAACTTTCATTCTTATCTAAAGTTTTAGAAAAAGTAGTTTCAAATCAGCTTTTAGCTTTTATGTACCAACATAACATCTTTGGGAAACACCAGTCTGGTTTTAGAGCTCTACATTTTAGTAATCATTCTTCTTCTTCAGCTCCCGTTACCTGTGGTGTACCGCAAGGCTCCATTTTAGGTCCGATTTTATTTTCCATTGATTTACTCCCACTCGGTCCTTGAATTCAACAACATAAAGTATCTTATCATTTTGATGACACACAGCTATACCTTCCCCTGAGATCTGCTGACGCGGGAGGCCTGGCTGCTGTTTTTAACTGTCTTAACGACATTAACCGTTGGATGGCCCAAAACCATCTCCAACTAAATCAGTCAAAATCCAAAATAATTCGCTTCAACCCCCCAAACCCACACAATAGTCTGTTTGCCAACAACCTTGGCCCATTATCCTCCAATGTGAAGCCAGTTGCCAGAAATCTTGGCGTGCTATTCCTTCCTGACCTCAGTTTTGCCACCAACATCAAAAAGGTTGTCCAGTCCTGTTTCCTCCAAATCCACTGATCTCCAAATTGAAGCCAATGTTTTCTCGCCCAGATTTAGAAAAACTCATTTATTCTCTCATCTTCACCCGCCTTGACTACTGCAACTCCCTTCTATCTGGTCTCCCTTCAAAGCTCCTCCATCACCTCCAACTTATCCAAAATGCAGCAGCCAGGCTACTAACTGGTTTTGACAGGCGACAACACATCACACCTGCTAATTACTTTTAAAGCTCTTCATGGTCTGGCGCCCAGTTATATTACTGACCTGCTGACCCAATACAAGCCTGCTCGCAGTCTCAGGTCCACGGGTGGATCCCTTCTGGTCATCCCAAAGTCAAAACTTAAATCTAAGGGACTTTGGAATGACCTGCCCGAGGAGATAAGGCTTGCAGAATCAGTGACTTCTTTTAAATCTCTTTCAAAAACCCACTTTTATAGACTTGCTTTTAATTGAAGCCTCCATTTTTAATAAAATGTTGCCCTTTTATCTTTTAGAATGCTCTTTCTTCAGGCCACCAATGCCAGTGTTGTTTTATTGGCAAGAATAATATTTTTTCTGTCTTTAATTTTCCATCTGTTTGATGACCCCTTCTCCGTCTCGCCTGACTTTTTGTTTGTGTTTTTACTGAGAAGCACTTTGTGCAACATGTGTTCTGAAAAGTGTGATATAAATAAAGTTATTATTATTATTATTATCATTAGAGTCTACTGCTGCGCTGCGCTCAGATAGTTTCTGAGTGACTGTGGAGGAAAAAAAAGTTTACACGTGTTGCTTGCTGAAATAAATACATGAATTTATACACAATAAATAAAGATAAGATACGACTGCAGCGTGTATTGTGTTGCATTTAATGCTGTCCCCTACAATTTGTTCCGCCATTTGAACGTCAGGTTATTTATTGATACAAGTAAAACTATTTTAGAGAAGAAAATCTGAATGTTGGAGTGTCTTTGTCTCTCTCTACTCCAGTTTCAAGAAGTTAAAACAGAGTGAAGAAAGATACCAAGTAATCCAGTGACACCCCCGCTCTCTCTCTCTCTCTCTCTCGCTCTCTCCTTTTCTCTCTCTCTCTCCTTTTCTCTCTCTCCTTTTCTCTCTCTCCTTTTCTCTCTCTCTCTCCTTTTCTCTCTCTCTCTCTCTCTCTCTCTCTCTCTCTCTCTCTCTCTCTCTCTCTCTCTCCTTTTCTCTCTCTCTCTCCTTTTCTCTCTCTCTCTCTCTCTCTCTCTCTCTCTCTCTCTCTCTCTCTCTCTCTCTCTCTCCTTTTCTCTCTCTCTCTCTCTCTCTCTCTCTCTCTCTCTCTCTCTCTCTCTCTCTCTCTCTCTCTCTCTCCTTTCTCTCTCTCTCTCCTTTCTCTCTCTCTCTCTCTCTCTCTCTCCTTTTCTCTCTCTCTCTCCTTTTCTCTCTCTCTCTCCTTTTCTCTCTCTCTCTCTCTCCTTTTCTCTCTCTCTCTCTCTCTCTCTCTCTCTCTCTCTCAGCCAATGTTGTAGTGTGGTAACCCTAAATCTTACACACTCCCACATACACACATTATCATTTTTTTCTACTGGCCTGTTTGATCAAAATAAAAGCTGTATTCAATTTGATCATTCATGAATGTGTTCTGTCTATAAATATCATCTACCTAATTGATATTTCACCTTTGGCACTGCACAGGTCAGATTTTAGTTAATGTTGCATTTCCTTCTAAAATGGGTCCAAAATTTCATTCGTCTTAAAAACATGTTAAGAACTAATAAGTTTACTTTGCTATTTTCCATCCATAGATGTTATAGAAACATTGTTTATGAAAACATTTAAAGCAGTGTATCCTGTAGTCCACGATCATGTTTTGTTAAGCTAATAGTAATTTACTTGTTGTTATATCAAGTACTAAGTATAAGCGATTCTGTTTTAAAGGTTATAACCTTTAAAACAGAATAGTGGTCTAAACTTTGTCATTTTTTCTTTACCTTTTAGGTTGCTGGTTCCAAAATGATCTGGAAGTGTAAGTTGTGCTCAGCTTCCTTCACCTCCAGAACACAGTTATTCAGACACTACAGGCTGCAGCACAGCCACTACTCCAGGATCAGCCCTCTTCCATGCCTCTACACTGATTGCATTTGTCCATTTCAGACATTTAATGCAGAGTACTCATTTGTCAAGATGTCATGCAGCACAACCTAGCAGTCACACAGAACAGAGTCAATGCTATTTAAATGCCCTTTATGCACATTTCAGCAACACTTTTCTGAATCAACCATTTTCAGTCATCTCAGAAAGCATTTGAAAAATCATGAAACAGGACGTGCCCATATAAGGATTTTAGCTATAGCACAAATGTGTACTCTTCAAAGAGGCAGTTAATGACATACTGCAAACAAAATGGTCACAGTATTGCAGAACCTACACTGAGTGAAGTTGTAGCTGCTGTCATGGACTGCAATGTTTTCTCTACATCAACCTCTAAAGGAGCGTTGAGGTCATCCACACGCAGAAAAACCTTTAATGAGCTCAACTGTCCTTGTGCAATACCAGCGAAGTATCAGTTAGAGCAACCTGGACATACCAGCATGTATGTTCCGATCCTTTCAATGATTCAAGAGCTGTTTAAAAACACAGACGTTCTTAACAAGATTACTGAAACAAAAACTGCGTCTGGACAACATGCATCGTGCTCCAGTGGCTCTCATTTCCTTGAAAATGAGTGACTGTCAACAGAGGATCTTATCCTAGCACTCCAGCTGTATACTGATGAGCTTGAACTTGCGAACCCGCTTGGCACATCACGCACAAATTTTGCACTGTATATTGGGTCCTTGCTCATGTGAAACCACAATACAGATCAGCATTCCATTCTATAGAGCTAGCAGTACTGGTAAGAGTGACAGACCTCCGCAAGTATGGATATGCAGCTGTACTTGCGCCATTGCTGCGTGACCTTCATACTCTGGAAAATGACGGTGTCTTCATCGAAAGAGTTGGTCAGAATGTCAGAGGCACTGTCTTTCGTGTTTCTGCTGACAGTTTGGCTGCTCATGGATTAGGTGGCTTTGTAGAGTCATTTAGAGCAGGCCATGTTTTCAGGTTCTGTATGGGCTCAGTTGAACAGTTTCAAGTCACTGAAGTCAGAGAGAGAAGGTTTCCTCAGAGAACCAAAGCTGGCCATGACCTCCATGTGCACACTGTTCAAGAAAGTGACGCCTTGAGCAACATTCTGGTGTGAAAGGTGACTGTGTCCTGCGTGGGTCACTGAATTACTTCCATACGATCACAGGGTTTCCTGACCCTAACCCTGATATACTCCATGACCTTCTGGAAGGTATTGTTCCCATGGAACTTGCTCTTAAAGAGATGATCCGGCTTAAGTACTTCTCTTTGGAGTATTTGAATAACAAATTGTTGAAGAACTCAAGAAGACTGAGAAGAACCTGCCCCTCATTAGAAAGATGATGGACACCACATTTCCCCTACGCCGACAGACCACAGTGATGTCCTGCCCACCAGTGAACCAGCTCATGGACTCTGAGGTAATATCGATTCGCCTTCTCTTTTAAAGTGAAAATTGTGATTTTTACTCATTTGGCTGCTGTTTTTTGCTTTATAAATGTGTTCTCAATTATTCAAATGGGAATTTTTCTTAAGTGTTGTTGCTGTTTTCTCCTGTTGTTATTTTAATGTAGTTATGTGCAGAGTTCCAGCGGCTCACAAATCAGAACCTGCCCAACACATTCTATGCTGAGCTTGACCGCCATCTTCCTCGTCTGATGACCTTATTCAGACAAAAGGCATCAAAAACTGAGAAGACAGCAGATACTGTGGCCGAAACTTTGAAACTCGACGATGAACAGGTGTTCATCGTCGAGTGTGCATTATTACACATTTCAAAGGTTTAATTATTCAAATGAGCTTTGTGAATTTAGCAATTCGTCCACTTTGTATTTGCCATTTGTCTGATTGCATTAAACAGGGTTGCCAAGTTCCTGTGTATCCACAGTTTCCCGTGTTTGTTGCCACCGCAAAGAATGTTTCTGACTGTTTTTTCCACCTCCGCATCTTCCCCATATGCCATTGATGTTGTCCTCATGGCCCCTCGGGGCATTCCAGCTTATTTCATCATGCCCTGTTGGCACCCTTGATTAAATATGTAAACAGGGTATATGCTACCAAACATGTAGTTCTTTCCCCACCATGGTGAATGTCATTAACTTGCGCCGCCGTCGCATTATTATGACGACTCTAAGGGAAAGTGCGTTCCGACTGCCACACCTACCACACCTTTACTTAACCTTGTGACGTCATCCACGGGGTTAAGGGAAAGTCCATAGATAAGGAGATAGGAGGGACAATTCGTACGTACCCATGTGTACACACATCTGCACGCACTTTCCTTTTATAGATCCCAGTCCACCTGGAAGGTTGCGCAGTTCAGGCCCCGCCCTCAACACGCCCACTTTCTACCATAAATGGTCATTACAAAGTGCCTCGTCAACATTTTTGCATCTCAATCAGCCTGCTGTTCGCTGGCATTTGACGCTAAATCCAGACAGAAAAGACAAAGAAATGGAATTTTACAGAGACTGAAATAGTTATGGAGGAGGTGGAGGTCAAGAAAATGATATTTGGTGTCACAGTAGTGGAATCACTAATAAAATAAAAAAACGATCGGCAGCTCGTCATTGCCGCTGTAAATGGTGTGAGAGCCACAGAGAGATCAGTGGCTGTAGAGGTGGAGGAGAAAAATCACATGTGAAGGTGGAGGCCAGAGGAGAATGACATCATGGGGTTTAGCACCAGAGCTCACTACTGGACACCAAAACAGTCCTCATGGTTGTGGCGCCACCGTGTGTCAGAGTGTCGAAGAGGAAATGAGACATTTTGGTGGAGACACAGCAGACTGATAAAGTTCAGTTTTATCTGATTATTAAATGTATAAATTAAATATTTGAACTGGGACTGTGAAAAGGCTCAGTGGACTTTTTGTTTTATCTTCAGTCACTCCAGAGGTGGAGGCGGAGGGTGGAGGAGGTCGTCTGTCTCCAGCAGCAATGCGTCCAGAGCGGATGACCGCACCGCGAGCGGCTTATCAGGATTTACAGCCATAACGTAGAAATATACTAAACTGTATCACGTATCACATATGTATAATAATAAAATAAGCAATATAAAATCTATAATTTCTTTATTTTACATGTAACCCAGTGGTAAATTATCTCAATTACAGATTTTTTTGCATGAGACTTTCCCAGAGACTCACTTTAGTTGTTCCTGTCCACATACAGTTTAGTGTATTTGTACCTTATAGCTGTAAATCCTAATAAAAGCAGCTGGAACAGAACCGACGTCCCCATCGACAGCCAGTCAGAGTGCTCTCCAGACACTGTGGCTGTCACCACACTATCTATGTGTTTACTCTAAAATTAGACTGATTGTTACACACTTTGTCACAATTGATAATCAATCAGTTTTATCCACCGCTCTGTTTCAAAACGTGATACGTCACTGATTTCACCAATTTAGCGCTGATAGTGCTCATAAAGGAACCAGGAGACGGACTGTATTCATCGGTTTTAGTCCAGATCGCTCCATCTCGTCTGGCCTGAACCTCGAATCAGGCCAAAGAGCCAGAAAACATTGAGTCTCCTCGTATCTCTATTGGTGTTGTTTCACGTCCTTCTTGTTTTAGTCTGGAGCCCCGGAGTGGCCGTTGAGAAAAAAAAAAAGAATAATGCGTGAATGATCTTTGGGCTTATTTTTCAACATTTGGGCATTCCATAGTGAATTTCTGCTCCTTTTACTTTATTTCTGGACGTGTCTGAATCAAGTGCTTCAACATGGAGGAATGGAGGTGTAGAATGATAGAACGCTGCTCTACAGCCGTTTTCAATGACAACCTACATAAACACACTGATTAAATTTTTCTTTCACATGAAGCCGTTAAAAGGCTCATTTTATGCCTATAAAATCCAAGCTTTCATTTCCAGAAGTATGTAGTTTGTTTTGTAGTTGCTGATGAACCAAAAGTATTCATTATGAAGAAGTTCTGTGGGTTAGAAAAATAATATCGGAGCGTCTCGTAGCGAAGCGCAACGCAGCCGCACACTGCATTGCCCAGCGGCTGCAGCTCCTCAGCCGGCGGTCAGAACGTGAAACAAGACCTGGACGTGACGTTAGTTATAATAATGTCACCATGAAAAGTGTGAAAAATAAACGACAATGGAAAACTGCTCATAAATTATATCCGATTTAACTGACTGACAGCGGAGGAGCTCTGCAGTGCTCTTGAGAGCCACGGTTCCCTCGTATTATCAACTTCAGGGAGCGACTTATTATATCATTCCACGCGTATTTTAAATTTTTTTCCTCTATAACCACTCTGGGGCTCTGTGTTCGCTGTATTTTACAGAAAGCCGGTACAGCCTCGCTTCCGGCTTGTAGGTAGCGATACCTCCAGAGATAACTCCGCCCCCAGCTGATGACACGTCGGGCTCCACTCTGGCTCCTCTTTGGCGCAGCAACGAAGTGGGGCCAGCGTAGCAGCAGTTTAGCCCCTGTTTGGCCGGGACTTTGGCAGTGGAAAGACAAAGAACTGGTGCTAAGGCTGGCCCTGGACCAGAACTAGCACCTGGTTCTTTCTGGTGGAAAAGCTCCTGCTGAGAGCATGGGGGGAGTCAGGGGGCTTTTCCACCTAAACTGGTGCTACGCTGGCCCCACTTCGTTGCTGGGCCAGAGCGGAGCTAGACTGGGACCCAACACACCATCAGCTGGGGGCGGAGTTATCTCTGGAGTTATCTCTGGAGTTATCTCTGGAGTTATCTCTGGAGTTATCTCTGGAGTTATCTCTGGAGTTATCGCTACCTAAAAGGCTGAAGCGAGGCTGTACCGGCTTTCTGAAAATGACAGCTAACACGGAGCCCCAGAGTGGTTATAGAGAAAAAAAATTTCAACTCCGCGTGGGAATGATATAAAAAATTGTTCCCTGAAGTTGATAATATGAGGGAACGGGATTATTTAATTCGGCTCTCGAGAGCGCAGCAGAGCTCCTCTTGTCAGTCTGCTACGTCGGATATAATTTATGAGCAGTTTTCCATTGTCGTTTATTTTTCACACTTTTCATGGTGACATTATTATAACTAACGTCACGTCCAGGTCTTGTTTCACGTTCTGACCGCCGGCTGAGGAGCTGCAGCCGCTGGGCAATGCAGTGTGCGGCTGCGTTGCGCTCCTCTCCGAGACGCTCCAATATTATTTTCTAACCCACAGAACTTCTTCATAATGAATACTTTTGGTTCATCAGCAACTACAAAACAAACTACATACCACTGTAAATGAAAGCTTGGATTTTATAGGCATAAAATGAGCCTTTTAACGGCTTCATGTGAAAGAGAACTTTAATCAGAGTGTTTACGGAGGTTTCCATTGGAAACAGTTTTCAGAGCTTCGTTCTATCATCATCAAACACCAATAGAGACGAGAAGAGACGTAATGTTTTCTGGCTCTTTGGTGCATCTGAGGTTCAGGTCAAACTAGATGGAGCGACCCGGACTAAACCGATGAATACAGTCCGTACCTGGACGAGCGCTGTCAGCGCGAAATTGGTGAAATCAGTGACATGTCACGTTTTGCAGTGACGCAATGACGTAGCTCTCACTTGGCTCCGTTGACGGTGGAAAAAGAACCGGTTCTTTGGTGGTGCTCATTTAAGAACTGGCTCTGGCACTGGCCCCGAACTAGCTCCTGGTTCTTTTTGGTGGAAAAGCCCTTTGAGGAGGAAGGGGGGAGGATTTGCATGGGACGTCCGTGGTGCTCAGCCAGATTCCATGTCATGACCTTATATCATGACAGATGAGAATTGTCTTTCCTCAGAATTGAACCAACTTTTCTGTGGTCCTGTGAGATCCCAATAGAAATAAGAAAATAGTTTTAAAAACTACTAACATTTGACAAACAACCGACCAATATCTCTATTCCCACAGTTCTCATCAACTAAATAATGAATAAATGAATGAACCGTGTCCCTCTCAGAAGAATTATTGTCTCCACTGTCCCCGTCTCTCCAACCAAACACTGCAATGAATATAAACAAGTAGCAGGACGTCCAGCTCCACTCCACAGCTTCACTTCAACATCTTGAACTGAAGACATGAACACAACATGTGGAACTCCATGTTCTCTCCTTCATGTCCACATGAAGCCAAAGTCAAACCCAGAGAAGATGATCTGAAGCTCTGAGGTCCAACAAAGTCCTCATAACAACGTCCTGTCCTCTCTGTGTCTCATTACAGACTTTCTGGCTATAGACTCTCTGATTCTCACTGTGAAGTGATCTCCTCAGCTCTGAAGTCTGACCCCTCCCATCTCAAACATCTGGACCTGAGTATCAACGAGCTGAAGGATTCATCAGTGAAGGTTCTGTGTGCTGGACTGGAGAGTCCAAACTGCAAGCTGGAGACTCTGAGGTCAGTTCACTGTCTGAAGTTAGAATGTGTTGAAGTCAAACCACTGAGAGGAGTTTAGGAGGATCCAGATGTTGGAGGACAGAGATGGACTGAGCTCTGCAGCATGTTAGTGATCAGCACGTTGATGAGACTCTTCTCCTCCTGGTGGCTTCAGCTGTTTGGACTTTACATTTCTAAACTCTTCCAGTCTGAACCTTCTTCATTCTCAATGACTTCAACATCAAACTTTGTCCTCTAATCTCACTTCTTTCTCTCTTTATTCAGGTTGATGAACTGCAGGTTGTCAGAGATCCGCTGTTCTTCTCTGGTCTCAGCTCTGAAGTCCAACCCCTCCCACCTGAAGATGCTCAACCTGCGTTACAACGACCTTCAGTATCCAGATGTGCAGCAGCTTGTTGGTCTTCAGCAGAGTCCAGACTGCAGCCTGCAGACTCTCAGGTCAGTAGATGTTGGAGTGAGTCCATGCTGCTTCCAGCAGGTTTCTACTAAACACAGTTAGTGTGAGAACAAAGATCCAGAGTTTGACTGCTCTGTGAGGCTGTGAGAGGAGAACGCTGAGCAGCTTCAGGGTTGGACAGCAGAGGACACAGTCAGCCAATCAGAGGAGCCTCAGGCTTGTTGTGTTGGTCTGACGGTGGTGGTCCTTCATGAGCTCTGAGCTGCTGCTGTGGACAGGACTGAAGTCCTGGCTGCTCCACAGAGACTCTCCTCATCACCTCTCATCTCTCTCATCTCTGCAGGTGGAGGTAGAGCAGAGAGGACGCTGTGTGTCCTGAAGATCCACTGTGGAGAGCAGAGAGGACGCTGTGTGTCCTGAAGATCCACTGTGGAGAGCAGAGAGGACGCTGTGTGGCCTGAAGATCCACTGTGGAGAGCAGAGAGGACGCTGTGTGTCCTGAAGGTCCACTGAGGAGAGCAGAGCTCCATCCAGCAGTGAGTGACAGAGGAACCACCAGAAGATCTGCTGAGTGTCAGTGGTGCAGTGTGAAGAGCTGTGAGAGTCCAGCATCGAACCAGGGTTCCTCTGGATGTGACGCAGGACCATCACTGTGTGGACTGAACCTCCTCCTCCTCATTCTGCTTTTCCTTGTCCTCCTCCTTCACAATAAAATGCTTGTATGTTGTATATCTTGTTGCCGTTGCTTCCTGTGGCTTCTCTTCCTGCTGTCGCTCCCTGAAGCAGCTCCTGAGTGGAAGAAGACCGAGGCCACATCACTCAGCTCACATTTCCAGGGTCGGACTGTTGATGCAACAGAAAGAGAGAAACTCTCAATGTGCGCTCAGCCAAGCTGGAGATGTTCTCTGTGTGTAAAGCGTGTTGAAAGGTGTTGTCAGGACTGTGTGTAAAGAGTTCTCACTGCTTTCTTTTCCTTTCTGGTAAATAACTATCTTGTCTCTCGTTGTTTGTTTCTGATTGGAAACAATAAAAACACAGAAAGTCAAAATGTGCAGTAAATCTTCTTTGTTTTCTTTCAGACTGAAATGCTCCTTTTATCAAGAGATTAGTTTTTAATCCCAGAAATGGATGAAATAATGGAATGGTAGCAGAGTTCTCATGATGCAGTTACTGCAGGACGTTCCTGAAGAACCTCTGCTCTTCACAGCTGGATTGAAAACGTCCTGTAAAGGAGTCGATCGCCCCGTTCACACCACAGAGCGTCCAAAGGCTGAGTAACATTGTTCTTTTCTTTAATGAACTGCATCGTGAGAACTCTGCTACCATTCCATTATTCCATCCACTAAAAAACACTTTTTCTTTTTGTACCACGTTTCTGATTCCCAGCAGGAAAAGAAAAAGTGTTTTTAGTCCATGTTTCTTTTCCAAGATTGACGTCAGATGCAGAACCGTAGAACTGGTCCTCATCACAGTCGTACAAACTCCAAGTGTCACAGTGGGAAAATCAAACCTTACTGGGTAAAAAGAGCAGGACAGTAAGAACTAAAAGGTTTCAATGAAATCACTTCTCACAGGTTTTACAAACTCAGTCCTTTTCAACCGACTCTTCATCAACTTTTCTTTTTCCATTTCGTAAATATTGTGTACTACTTTATATTCAGTTATATTTCATTCTTCAATGTTGGACAGTTCTACCTTCAACTATTTTATTTGAAGGAACCCTACCACTTTAAGATGTTCTTCCTGGAATTTTATTTTTATATTTATTGAAATTTGTTTTTATACTATTATTTTCTCTGTATTCATGCAGCCCCGCTGAGTTGTAAAAAAAAAAAAAAAAAAAAAGGAGCATTGATGTTAAATTGGGTTAAATGTGTCGTTTTCATGTACGTACTACTGTCACTCATTTCTGAAGAATAATGACAATGACATGCACTGCTCTGAAAAAAAAAAAAAAAAAAGAACAAGGATGGATGAAGAGCAGACATTGACTCGATGCAACGGTGTTTATTCAAACAGTTGAAGGCGTGCTGACAGTCATGCAGACACAGACACATCACAGACTCATAACAGACGGACTCGTTCCTCCTCGAGCCCTTCCTTATATCCCCTCTCCCCCGAGAACGCCTGATTTCCACACATGCCCAAGAGCTTGGAATAACGTTGGTTTACCTATCTGTGGAACATTTGCTTACGTCGTAAAGGCCCCTTCATGCTACCAATGTCCGCGAGTACGCAAGGTACTCGTGACGTCAAAATCGTCATCCACCCCAGTGGGGGAGTCTGACCCCTCTGTGGTGGACCACCCGCATCCCAAATTTTGGTGACCGCGTGACCTGTGCGCGCCTGTGCATGTGCCAGAGCCTACTGGACGCTTGTGTGAGGACATGCTCCGTCTCTCCGTCTGAACAATCACAAATTAAAAGTAAATAAAGATAGACACACGGCTTAGAACTCCTGAAGTGAAACATAAACTACTTTAGGAAAGGTGGAGAACTGTGGGCAGTAGAAGTAGCCATATTTTTGGGATCGTCATGTTACGTTATGGAATGCACACGGAAGTGAGCCCAGAGTGGAGCATGGCCACAATCGTGTGCACCCCGCAGACACCTGCGGACACTCGTGTACTCGCGGACACTCGCTTAGACTCGCGTACATTGGTAGCATGAAGGGGCCTTAAAGGGGAGCAGGTATTAAGATACAATACACCACCTCCTCCAGAGTCAGAGAGCCAGCTGTGAATACCTCGGTCAACATAATATAAAGATGTCTCAGTATAAACCAGTACAAAGGTCATAAGAGTTTCTATAACACCTAGCCTCAGCTGTAGAGCAGAGTGTGGGGGTGTAGACATTGAGGATGTTTGTGGGTCCAGAAGAGGTCATGAAGTGGAGGGAGAGGATTTGTCCTGTTTCCTGGGAAGGACCTTCAGCGGAGGACAGGAGGGAGTTGCTTATTGCAAAGCCAACGCCATAGAATCTGTGTTTGTCTGGCTCCAGTCCTTTCCAAAAGAATGTTTAGTCCTCTGTGAGGCTGCTGTTAGAGGCGAGGCGTGTCTCTTGCAATATGTATGCGACAGCTCATAGTCAATGATGGCTGTTTTCCTGACATCGACACCTTTTTGGAGGTTGTCAGAAAGCACCTGAGCACCAGAACTTACGCCAATCTGCTCTGGGCTTATAACCTGTAACTGCTGTCTCCTGTGTTGTTTCTGTCACTGGGACAGCGACACTGGATTCACCTCTCCAGGGCTGATGGAGGTCCTGGGGGGTCCAGACATCAGCGCCGCCCTCTCGGCCTTGCTGGCAGGATCCAACAGAAAGGACGGCCCTACCCGGGTACTGACAGCCGGAGCAGCTGAGCCTGGGTCTCACGGAGGCAGGGTCGACACTCCCTGAAGTAGCAGCACTGGGCTACCCGCTACATACCCACTCCTCATAATCAAGTTTTGAATATGAGGAAGTTCAAACCAGAGCGCCATATAAAAAGCAAACAGTTAACAGCGACATGTGTTGCACTGATGGATGTTTGAGTGTGAAGTGGAAGAGCTGGTCTCAAAGGGAATCAAACTCAGAATGAATCTTTTCTTACCAGCACTGTCAGAGAGGACTGGCAGGCTGTGAGGATCCAGATGGTGATGAGAGTACGCCTCCTGGTGGCCTCATATTGCATCTGCAGGATGTATAGTGGGAAGCACTCTGGACACCTGAAGAGCTCATCATGGGTTTGAGTCCTTGGTTTTACTTACATTCTCCAGTTTCCTCCCACAGTCCAAACATATGTCTGAGGCTTTACTCATATGTGTGATTACCTGTCTGGAGAACTGGGTTATACAGAATAAGGATGGATGAGTCTTAATCTTTAACTGAATATTTGACTTCCTAAGATATCCTGAATAGTTTCATTTTCAAGAAATGGAAATGTCGGTAGTTAGAAAATTCTAACATGAAACTGTGAGTTTGTATATTTCTGCAGTCATCTTATCTGTCACACTTCAGGTGTTTTGATCAAATACACATTAGCACCTCTTCCTTTTTGAATCATTAATATTGATTAACCTCTCACCTTTTATTCTCACCGTTCTTTTCACCTCCAGCTCCTTCCTCGCACGACATCCTCATCCTCATTCCCACATCCTCAAGACAGACTCTCATCAAATTGTGACAAAAAATACAGAAAAGGACTCAACAGACAATAACAACAAAAATCATGTGGCTCGTGGCCTGATGTTGGCTCATTAGTGTTGATTTGACCAAACTTAAGTTTCTTTACTGATGGTTTTTTTCCACAGAAACAAGGTGTACATTTTGTGCTCCGTTTGTTCTTCGTGTGGGTTACCGTAGGAAAAGAAGATTCAGAGTTTTATCAGCTTTATTGCCACAAATAACTATATTCCACATACATATGTACATACAGTGAAGGGTTTCTACCATAGACATATAAACTCTAGAATGCACTGGCAGGCTCCGCCATGGCGAATGGCTGCTGACTTTCTCTGCTCTACATGCTGCGATCTGCCTGAAACTTTACGTTTCATCAAGTGCTGCCTTAAACACATCCACATGCTAATATCCATTCACCTCCATAGCACCACAGCGCCACCTATTGGTAAGAGGAAGTTTAAATAATTATATTTTCACATAACATGGCCCCAAAATGTGCGATATCACCCTTGAGATTGGTACTGATATGAGGCACATCAAAATCAGAATACCAGAGGATTTAATCTGGAAAATAATGAACCATCCAAGGTGGACGTTGTTCAGTCAGCTGACACGTTACAAAGAATTCATCTGTGTTTGAGTTCATGCAAAACCTTTCAGGCCAGCATATTTATATTATATATGCTTATATATATTATTTTCATAGCTTGAGGTTATGCAGAAATGTCCTCTGTGGCACGTCTGGATAATAGAATGGTCCAAATTGGATAAATACTGTAGGAGAAGTGAGGCCAAAAACACACAGAGAGGACTGGGAGGCAAGTCTGCAATTTCACACAATTCTGTGTAAATGACTGTAAAAAGACAGAAAAGGAGGCGAGTAGTTTCTATTTATATTCTGGCTGGGGGCATGGCCCGATTTACATATGCTTGGCAAAGATCCCAATGGAACTTGGATGATGTCATGTGTCATACATGAACTTTGTCTTTGATGTTAAGAGGCACTGTGTGGCCGGTGTGATCGTGACTCAGCGACAGTGAAACTCAACCGTTGTCTCCCATCATTCGTCTTTAGTTTGATCCTCCCTGTTTTCATCTGGAATTACATTGTGTGTTGTCACCGACATTACAGGAGCCATATTCACAGTAAGTTGCTAAAACATTGACGATTCTGCCTCTCAGTTGCTGAGATAATGGCTGACACTTGGTGATTTATTGACAGTGGTGTTGCCTTGTCATGCATCAATTGTGATTCTGTGCCCAGAGGTGAAAGGTCATGTCTGAAGTCAGTGAGGCTCAGTCTGGGCCGAAGGCAGGAAGACATGAAGACCAAGGGTCGTTATCGACCCCCTCCATGCAGCCCCCCAGTGGTGAAGCCTCCGAACTGGACCTACACGCGTAAGACTTTCCTCCACCTTCAATCACCTCAGTGCAAGACCGACATGTACAGTAACAGATTTGCAGTTTGAGATTTAAGTCCACCATTTCCTAAACTTTGAGCCGACATGCTGTCGAAGGAAGGACTCCAGAGGAACATCTCCTGCTGTTAAAAGACTGTCAGCCTGAAGTTTGTCTTAACTCTATAATGCTAGGAGCAATATGTTTTAGTTTAAACTGAATAAATTAAGCATGGGTTGTATTGTGTTAGTCCATAGTGTGTAATTATATGTGGATTGAATCACATTATTAGGATCTATTAATGCAGAGAAATAGGAAATCCTGCCTCTGTATGTCAATATGCATGAAAAAAACAAGTCAAGGACTCATAAAAACGTTGATTTGTGATATATTTTATCTCTGCAAGCATGAAAAAATTGCATTTTAACGTTTTTATTGTTTGTAGTCCACAATTGCAACTATGTAAATGGAAAACAGTCATTTGAATTAATCTAATTTGCACTGGGTCGTTCTGGTCATTGA
This sequence comes from Lipophrys pholis, assembly GCF_963383615.2. Classification (NCBI taxonomy): domain Eukaryota; kingdom Metazoa; phylum Chordata; class Actinopteri; order Blenniiformes; family Blenniidae; genus Lipophrys; species Lipophrys pholis. The sequence continues at coordinate 23,374,923 of NC_137647.1, read as the reverse complement.
CATGGACTAGGGTAGTTTGGACTAAATTGAGAACACTGGGAAAGTTTCTTTCAGGCTGAACAATTGTCGTCAAAATGTGAAAAACAGAGTTTGTTTGGTCTTCAGTTAATTGCTGAGATGCTCCTTCACTTTTCCCGCTGCTCTGCCGTTTACATGGCAAAAGATGGAGGATGAATCTTTCATTGATTAGAACTTTAACCGTTTCAGCCTGCTCCCTGCTGGGCCCTCATCCTCCACAGCGGTTAACCCTTCACCTTCCGAGGAAAGTGGCTTGTTGTCATTACCATGGGAGATGATAGTCAACATTTCCTCACACCTTCCTGCTCAGTGTGTCTTGAATGTGCTGCCAAAGGTTGGTCCTCAAGATATCTTTACTTACTGCTTGACACACTTCCTTTGAAAATATCTTGCTTCTTGGTTTGTTTTGCCTAACAAGTTGAAGTACGAAGAAGTGAGAATAGACTTGAGTCCTCTTCTTCCTCTTTTCAGGTTTGTCAAACTCTGGCTTATGTTGCAAGCAACGTCCCACACTGGCGGCAGCGTGCGAGGAAAATAACAGGCTCCAGAAGCTTCCCGGTGGAGCCGAAGGAGAACGTTGACTGGCCTGCAGCCTGTATAGAGATGGAGCAGTTAATATCTGACTGGACAATAGATTTGCATCGTGTGGACGGACGAATCCCGTATCAGCAGGAGGAAAGAGGGTTGGACATGCCACGACAACAGGCAGAACCAGCTGCCCCAGCCCTGGAGCACATGTCCTTTTCCACGAGCCACAATGCCGGGATCAACTCCATCCTGCTCCTCGGGGGGGAGGGGAGGGTGTGTGCCACAGCCTCCACAGACTGGACTGTGAAGCTGTGGGACGTGGAGGCAGGCGCCGGGGGAGCGGAGCTGCACAAGCTGGCGGCGCAGCGCAGCCTCAGCACACACCAAGGCTGGGTCTGGTGTCTGGCCTCTCAGGGTCCTCTGCTGGCCTCGGGGAGCTTTGACAGGACCGTGAGGCTGTGGGACCTGCAGGCCGGCGGTGAAGCCAGTGGCTTGATAACAAACAACGGTGTGGTTTATTGTTTGTCGTTCCAGACAGACGTGTTGCTGGCCGGTTCACTGGACAATGAAGTCACTATGTATGACCCCAGAGGTGAGGCTGGTGAGAGACGAAGGTCCATTATTTTATAAACGTATGAGAGCAGAGTCACGTGACAGAATTCTCAGAGGATAGCTAATCGTGTCTCAGACTCAGAATTATTTCTTTTTTCATAATGAAACTGATCATCAAGACAAAATACTTTGTCCCGAGACTTATTTCATTCTGATTTGTCCACAGCTGATAACAGGCTCATTAAAAGCTTCAATCCTCATGGCAGCCCCGTGATGTCGCTTGCTGCAGATGACATTTACATCGTCTCCGGGGGTATGGACCGCACCATGGCCGTCTACGACCGCAGGGCAGAGAAGACCTTGAACAAAATCCAGGTAATTTGGGGTCTGTAATTACATTTTTTTTTTCTTGACTGATTTCATTATATTATCATCTGGACTCGGCACAACAGTAGTGGCTTGCTAGACGATGAGGCCGGTGTCCAATTACAAACACTTTGTAATTGCTTGGATAGTCTTCCAACCACGTATACCGCACAACTAACAGAGTCTTCTCTTCGTAGCTGAGGTTTGATTTGATGTCCATGAGCTACAGCAGCAATGAGGTGTGGGGAGGAGACAGGAGTGGCAGCATCCATTGCTTCTCCTTACAATCTGGTGGTTTAGTGCACATGTCAGACTTTGATGTGGGACACACCAAACTGATCACTGGGATCCATAAATCACCTGGAAGCCTCTACACCTGTTCATCTGACGGTACCGTCAAGGTAGGATGAGTTACAGACCCTGTGGCGCCACCTACTGGTCCAACTCCGCCTCAAATGCTCATTTCTTTTCTGCGTTGCAGATACATATTCCCTCTGCCCCTCCGAAGACGTTGTATACTCTGCAGCACGAAGGCATCGTTAACAAGGTAGATATGTTATTATTTTTTTATTTCAATTCTTTCTTTGTTTTATTTCCTCCCTGTCATCTCTCTCACATTGCCAACTCCAGCTCAGCGTGCAGGCTGGAGTTCTCGCTCTCGCCACAGGGAGACGAAACGTGGACGTCTGGAGGTCCGGAAGATAAAATTACGACGTCTGCAAATTAAAAGGAAAAACTTAACAAACCCTGAAGCGTTTCTTTTTTTGGCTCTATTTTTAAAGTTAAAGGAAGAATGGAATATTTGTCCTGTCCATCTACAACGTAACCTATGGTGATCTATATCCCTTAGATGTGTTTCTTGTAAGTGTAACCCAATTCTCATGTGAAGGCTATGAGAGAGGGCCTGAGTTCATATTAACAAAAAAGTAATGGGACACAACAACAACTTATATACCAAAATTTCTGGACATTTATTATAAAACAAAAAATAAATTAGAGCAAGACGATTTCAACCAAGGGTTCTCTTAAAATGAAAAACTATTTTACGCTAAACCGTTGAAAAAATGAGGTTTAAATCTTATTGTCAACAGAGCTGGTTTCGCAGAACCTTTTTAACTCTTTGAACTCAAAATAATAATCCTTCACTTGAACAAAAACAATCTTCTACTTTGCCAATAAATCAAAAATCCTTGTAACTCTCAAGGCGCTTCTTTTATGCAACAAATCATCAATCAACAAAAACAACCACCAAAACAAGATAATTGAATGGTTAATCACACCACCCACCCCTCCACCCGGTACCACTGGCAAAAGGTTGGCGGCCGGCCTGTTTCGACGTCTGGGTCCGGTGAGGCCCAAACTTTCCGGCCGCTTCGCTCAAGGAGCTGCAAAATGATCGGTGCAGTACTCACAGGGGTTTGATGAGGGTGTGTGTGTGTGTGGGGGGGGGGTTTCTGTCATGGAGGGAGAGCAGGGGGGTAGCAGGAACTGGGCAGGAGTCTTTCAGGAGTCTTTCTCCAGTAGAAGAAACAGCAGGACCGTTCCAAAACAGGTGGCAGGTTGTTGGCCTTCTTCTGCCTCTGCATGATTTGCACAGGATTTCACATGGATTTTCACATTAGCTCAACAGCTGATCACCTTTAAGCTTCATTATTACAGGCAGTGCATTCCCAAAACAAAGTACAATTTACCTTTGGTTGCCACAAGAAATGCTTGCCTTAAGCCCACGATTGGTCGACTTGCAAACATTTGGTTCACTGGTGGAGCTTCTGCTGCTGATGCCTCTCTCACACAGACTGAGTGCAGGCACTTCACTTCACCTGCACCGCACCCTTAGCCCCACCCCTTTCTGTTGGCTCCCTCCAATCAGCAGTTACAACACAATGTGGGTGTCAACCAAAACAAACTTCATCTCTGAACACCAGCAAAAGAAATCAAAAAGTTTTAGAACTGAAAACATCATAAAACAATAAAACATTGACAACAACTCCTCAAACAAGGTGCTTTTCAAATTTCAACCCAAAAGAAAATATTTTTATTCACATATTCCAAATAATGTGTGGTATCTAATAATATCTAATAGGGTATTTTTACACAGGGCTACATAAGAATGCTATGTCTGTTTTCAGCTTTTTGAGATGGGCCAGTACGTTTCCACGCTTTATAGCTCCATTTAATCCACTACAGTTCCATGTAACAAATTGAACCAGGTTTCCAGATATATCAAAGTTATTGATCTTATCAACCATTATCCACTACTGTGTAGTTTGAAAATAAAATTTTTGCAATGACATTTTGGTGGTAACCACATTGGAAAAAAAACACCCCACAAAAAACACACAAAAAAACACACCCTGTACTGGGAACACAACTTTCCCTTCGGAACCATATATGAACCCCTTGCTGTCCTTCCCCTAACGGGGGACGTGCTTTCTAACATTTGTCGCTTGACTTACCACTAAGCTCCTATGTTAAGCCTAACTTTGCTCCCTGAGAACTTTGTTTCATAAATTATATTAATCAGAAATTAAAAGGTACTGCCCAAACAGCGATAAAGTAAAGAAGTGACTTATATGCACTAAACATTCGTACCACCAGAACAGCAATACAGTAACGTATTTAGTATCTATCAAACTAGTAGTAAACCATTTTCAATATACTGAACAATAACAAGGTTGTGTGGAGCCGCCCACATTAATCTGTAAGCTGGGCTTCATATCAGTCAAACAAATAATAATGACTTTCCCAACGTTACAACAGATAAACAGGCAATATGGAGCAGCTACTCATTCATCTTCAATAGGTTGCGCAATGCTGCCTGTTAAATCTGCTTATCTCAGCGTTTGTAGGAGACATAGCCTTTGAAACAGGAACTTGAGGGGGGAGATCAAACCCGCGACTGCAATCTGAGGAAACCCGTTACAACTGGTTCCTCTGGCTGACCTCGCTCAAGTAACCCCGTGACCCCAGGCTGGACTGCCCTGCCTGCGAGCAGATGAATGCATAAATACACATTTTGCATAGGCAGACACGTCTTTCTTCCCGTGAACTGCTCGCAGTTCCCGTCACTCGGTTTAGAGTAGGAACCAGGACCCAGAATTCTGTAAATTCTGATTATTGCTTGGTCACTGCACTTCAATATAGTCTGAAGAATAATTTTCAAGAAACCTGACTCATGTGTCTTCCTTTATTTAGACTGGCACCAAAAGGACTTGTGGTGCGAAAAGACGCCCGTGAAAATGTGTTTGATCAATTGGTAACCAAGACATTTCATCACATGTCAGAACCTTTTGTCACTGGCTCGCTGCACTAGATGGAGCATCAACCCTTATTAACTTCCAATAACATGTAGTACATGGCAATAGGGAATATTTCAATGAATATTAATTGTCTAGGGTACACAGTGTCTCTCACATCTACAGTTACAGTGAAGTACTAGGAAAATCTTCACTATACGGACACTTAAAACACTAATAACCACTTAAGTGTGAACCGGCACCATTAAATAATATGCAGACACAGCATCAGGCACATTTTGAATCTGTATTAAGAACATATAACTGAACAGCACAAGAAAAGAAAAGAACCTGTGTAAAAGTATTTTTTTATAGTCTTTATTTGGGTTAGAACAGTGCACAGTTATTTTAAGCAAGCTTGCTTTCACTATAGTTGGTACACTTATCGTTGGCACTCATAAGAAAGGGAGCAGAGCCCCCTGGTAGCGAATGTGAAACACTCCTCCCCGAGGAAATCCCTCCTTGGGATAATCAGCAGGAAATCACAGTCTCACCCGGCAGCAGGGGAAAAACTCCATCCTTCTCACCCACCACGACTCCAGCAACGTCCGGTAAAATTCTGTGGATCCTCGCCGTCTCCTGACGTCCTCACGGGGAGACAAAGGAAGCCGCCCTCTGGACAACGGCAGCCGATGTCTGACACGCTCAGTCCGCAACTTATCCTCCTGAATGACTCACTCCAATACCAGCACCCTCGCACAACTCGCAGTCCAGCTGAAGATCCAATAACACAGTAAAATCCCAAACTGATTGTCCAACCTACCTCTCGTGGTGCATCGCCTCTTCCTCCTTTTCCAAAGTCAACTGGAAATGATACCTTGCAGTTATCTATGAAATTAAAAAAAGAATCATTCATTCTGTATTTTAACAAGTGACAAACCATGAATTATGTTTTCACAAAAAATACAAACAATTTTCTCAAAGATCTGACAACATAAACTCTGAACAAAACAACTGATACATATCAGGTTAGTCCATGAAAATAGTGAAACTTTAAAGATGTTGGCATTGCCTCTTAACACAGGAAGAAGTCAAATTTGATTAACTTTATATGTACAGGTATCCTTCTCTCAGCACAATATATGGGTATAGCCCAGTAGTGGGCGCTATAGTACCAGCAGCTCAATGAAGATGGCCTTGTTTTATTTTTACAAAAGAGGGAAACTTCATGAAAAAAAACAACTAATATTTTCAGGGTAAAAAATTATATCCTGACATAAAGTAACATATGTCTGAAAAGCATAAGAGTTATACCTTCCAATGATGTGTATAGTTAATTTTTACTTTGCAAACCCTTCTGTACATGTTCCTGAGAAGATTGGTAAAAATTCAGACTGCTCCCAGTAAGAGCCAAAATATGGCATAAATCATTGCCGCTTGTTTCCATGTCAACCAAAATAAATTTTGATGTAAAAGTAGTTGTTTTTGTTTTAATTCATCAAAAGGAACATGAATGCAAAGTTTCATTGAAATTCACTGACCTGGACTTTCCACCCCATGACTGATTTTCTCAGTCAGCAGCTGTTATCTGTTTCTCCGGCCTTCTTCTTCTGAGTTTCCTTTCTTCTGGAAAACAGCCTCCAGAAACCTCTTTTCTTATTTTTCTTGGCCTGGATTTCCTCCTGTAAGACCTTGATGGCCTCCTCTAACCTGATCTTTTCAGCATGGAGGGTCTTGTTCTCATCATTGAGGGTTTCCTTCTCAGTCATGAGGGTCTTGTTCTGAGCTATGAGGGTCTGCACAGCTTGACGTTTCTTTGTTTTAGTCTGGACCTTCTGGTTCTTAGCACAGAGAGTATTCTTCTCAGCCAGCAGGGTCTCACTCTGATCCAGCAGGGTCTTATTCTGAACCAGGAGGTTCTCAGTCTCATCGTACATAGTCTTGTGCTCAGCCAACAGGTTCTCATGCTGGACCAGGAGGTTCTCCTTCTCAGCGTGGAGAGTCTTATTCTTTGCTAACAGAGTCTCATTCTTAGCGTGGAGAGTCTTGTTCTCAGCCAACAGGTTCTTCTTCTCATCGTAGATAGTCTTTTGCTCAGCCAACAGGTTCTCACGCTGGACAAGGAGATTCTCCTCCTCAGTGTGGAGAGTCTTATTCTTAGCCAACAGAGTCTCATTTTTACCACGGGAAGTCTTTTGCTCAGCCAACAGGTTCTCATTCTCAGCATGGAGAGTCTTTTGCTCAACCAACTGGGTCTCTCGCTGGACCAGGAGAGTCTCATTCTCAGCACGGAGAGTCTTGTTCTTAGCCAGCATGGTGTCATTCTGATCCGTCACGGTCTCAATCTGAACCAGCAGGATCTCAGTCTCAACGTGGAGGCTGTTGTTCTCAGCCAGCAGGGTCTCACTCTGATCCAGCAGGGTCTTATTCTGAACCAGCAGGGTCTCAGTCTCATCGTAGATAGTCTTTTGCTCAGCCAACAGGTTCTCACGCTGGACAAGGAGATTCTCCTTCTCAGTGTGGAGAGTCTTATTCTTAGCCAACAGAGTCTCATTTTTACCACGGGGAGTCTTTTGCTCAGCCAACAGGTTCTCATTCTCAGCATGGAGAGTCTTTTGCTTAGCCAGCAGGTTCTCATTCTCAGCATGGAGAGTCTTTTGCTCAACCAACAGATTCTCCTTCTCAGCGTGGAGAGTCTTGTGCTCAGCCAACAGGTTCTCACGCTGGACCAGAAGGTCCTCATTCTCAGCATGGAGAGTCTTGTGTTCAGCCAACAGGTTCTCATTCTCAACGTGGAGAGTCTTGTGCTCAGCCAACTGGGTCTCTCGCTGGACCAGGAGAGTCTCATTCCCAGCACGGAGAGTCTTGTTCTTAGCCAGCATGGTGTCATTCTGATCCGTCACGGTCTCAATCTGAACCAGCAGGATCTCAGTCTCAACGTGGAGGCTGTTGTTCTCAGCCAGCAGGGTCTCACTCTGATCCAGCAGGGTCTCACTCTGAACCAGCAGGGTCTCAGTCTCAGAGTGGAGAGTCTTGTGCTCAGCCAACAGGGTTTCATTCTCAGCACAGAGAGTATTGTTTTTAGCCAATATGGTCTCATTCTGATCCGTCAGGGTCTCAATCTGAACCATCATGGGCTCATTCTTAGCGTTGAGAGTATTGTTCTCAGCCAACAGGGTCTTGTTGTCGGTGTGGAGAGTCTCGTGCTCAGCCAACAGGGTCTTTTGCTGGACCAGGAGGGTCTCCTTCTCAGCATGGAGAGTCTTGTTCTTAGCCAACAGGGTCTTTCGCTGGACCAGGAGGGTCTCCTTCTCAGCACGGAGAGTATTGTTTTTAGCCAGCATGGTCTCATTCTGATACAGCAGGGTCTCAATCTGAACCATCATGGTCTCATTCTTAGCGTGGAGAGTATTTTTCTCAGCCAAAAGGGTCTCGTTGTCAGCGTGGAGAGTCTTGTGCTCAGCCAACAGGGTCTCGCTGTCAGCGTGAAGAGTCTTGTGCTCAGCCAACAGGGTCTTTTGCTGGACCAGGAGGGTCTCCTTCTCAGCATGGAGAGTCTTGTTCTTAGCCAACTGGGTTTTTCGGCGGACCAGGAGGGTCTCATTCTCAGCATGGACAGTCTTGTTTTTAGCCATCATGGTCTCATTCTGATCCATCAGGGTCTCAATCTGAGCCATCATGGTCCCATTCTGATTCGTCAGGGTCTCAAGCTGAGCCATCATGGTCTCATTCTGATCCGTCAGGGTCTTATTATTCACCTTGAGGGTATTTTGCCTCGCCAACACGGTCTCATTGTCAAAGTGGAGGCTGTTATTCTTAGCCAGCAGGATCTCCTTCTGAGCCTGCATTTTCTCATACTGAGCCTGCAGGGTCTCGTTCTTGTTCGTCTTTTCAGCCATGAAGACCTCAAGGTGAGCCATCAGAACAATCTTCTCAGCCAGCAGGGCCTCCGCCTCCTGCTGCTCCCTCTTTCTCTCCTTCACCTCCTTCCGGAGCCTCTCTTTAAGAGCTATGCACTTCAGCCTCCAGTCCTCTTCTTTTGGAAGGTCCTGGTTTTTTATGTGAGGTAGCTCTTCAGAGGTGAGCTGGCACCTTGTAGGAAGACTCTCATCTGTCTTCAGGTCAGAAATGGCTGTGTCTCTGCTATCAAGCTTCAGCTCGATTATGTCTCGTTTTAAGACCTTCATCATTCTTTGAGGGTGGTGGCTCTCTGAGGAGACCCCAGTCTTCTGTCTTTCTGCTTCCAACCGTTCAGCCATCATCTGGAGATCCTTTTTCAAAAACTATTGTAATCTCCAGCTACGTTTGAACTCGTTAAAGTTTATCAACACTTCTACTTCTCGTTCTATATCTTTCTATTCTTCCTAGTGGAGATGAATGTTGTATGCTTCTTTTCACGTCAAAGTCACATAAACCAACTGAACTTTGCTCTCATGGCTTGTGACCTAAGCAAAAAGATCAAAGCCATAAAATGAAAACCATAAGATGAAAGCAGTGCCCCGTGGTGTCATACTACAACAAAGCCACGCTCAAACTGAGCCACATCCAGTGATGTCATATCAGTTTTAAGCCACGCCCCCATCCAGAATAGAGACAGAAACAATGCTCGCCTCCTTTTCAGTCTCTTTACAGACATTTATACAGAACTGTGTGAATGCTGGAAGAATTAATGTAGCTCTGTATTTTACATTGAAATATATTTGTATTAAATTATTCTATGAACATTCTCAAAACTTCTCGGGTATATTTTCTACCTTAAAAGTTATTATAACACACTGCCTCGGCACACCAGGTCCAGAGTGTGTCCTTTTGAATCTGTGGGGAAGTGTATATGTTGCTGTAGACCAGGGGTCGGCAACCTTCAACACTCACAAAGCCATTTGCACCTGTTTCCCACTGAACAGTGTAGCAGCCCCTCGGATGTAGTTACTGGAAGACGCAAACAATTTCAAAACGGGTGTTGTGTCGATTTATTTTTCAATCAATCATCGAAACACTGTGAAAACTACAGAAGCAAAACAAAACGCCTTTCTGGAGTTCCACAAACAATACACTAGTAATTGATACACATATAACATGTAAAGTTCTACTTATATACAACTAAAGAATGATATTCTTTAATCAAATGAATAAATCATTTGACAACAATACATTTCATAGCATCCTAGCCACATTTTCATACCTCGATCTGCTTTCCAAAGGGCGCTAGTTCACGGTTTCAGCCATTGGGGCCGTCAATATACATGTCTTTGGTTTGGAGCTCGTAAATTAAAATGAATTAAAAGTAATGAAGTAAATAACAATATAAACTTTCCTGACAGAGTCCCGCAGATAAACAAACGGATAATTAAGTTTTGTAAATTGAATTTATTGGTCCGCTTGCTGATGGAGACGGAGCAGTACGTACGACGTTCAACACAGACAAAAAAAACAGTGGAGGAAGTGACTGCTGCTCCATAAAATGATGACATAGCTGACCACAAGGTGGCACTGTTGGACCACAATATCCTAATGATACGTGAATTTCCAATGCGGAGCAGAGCTTCTCTGAAATTCTATCAGGCATTTACACTTCCACCAAATCCTAGTACATAGTACAATGAATGAACAAATATACGGAAGTAATTAATTGTACAGGATTTTTGACTTGAAATTAAGTATGACAAGTTAAGCGATCAGCGGTGTAACTGTAGCATCATACAATAAATCAACAAATGTAGTGTTATCAATCTCGTTCTTCTAATCACTTCTTAAGAAGGAGTACCAATTTCTGGATTGGTCTCAATATCTCAGGGTTTGGACGGAGGGTCTTGTTTTTCATGAGGTCTTCGCTCCCCAACTTGCACTTTAACTCGACGAACTCGGCCATCACTACTTTGAAAAGTCTCTATCACTCGTCCATGTTGACACTGATTTCTTGGGAGGTTGTCGTTGGTCTGGATGTGAACTGGTTGCCACTCACGGTCTTGGACATTACTGGGGCCGCTGGTTTGCAGTTCCATCTCCTTCTCGCTCCGTCTGTGTGTGGAAGAGTTCTGAACCTCCTCTTTGTGTGTGGGATTCAAACGTGTGAACGTGACGGATCATTGAAAGCAGAGCTTCCCACCCACCGAACCACGGAACGCTACTGGTCTGAAGATCATCAGGTGCGATGCCGCAAAGAGAGAATAAAAGTTTTTATTTTGAAAATGTCCATTTAAATGTCCGTTAGTCTGCATTGAGTTTTATTTTGGAAAATGCTTAAACGATAGATAAAATACAGGGAAGATTTTTTTTTACCTGGCTGACATGACAGAGCATCATCTGACATGTGATGACATGTCGGTCTTTATCACGCCCACCGCCGGAATCGAACCTGCAACATTGCTATTGAGAGACGACTGTTCTACCGACCGAGCTATGCCCCCCCAACCATTTGAGTTTGTTTTCTTCCGATGTGATGACCCTTCCCTCATTCCAGTTCATCACACCTCAGATGACCCTCTTAGGAAGGCTGCAGCCAAAACATGTCAGCCAGGTAAAAAAAGCATTTACTGTATTAATCTGTCGTTTAAAAAGAATCCATACATATGTAGTTAGATTGACAAAATTAACACAATTCAAACTGCTGTGAATATTTGATGACTCTACCCAATACAGACAGGATATTACAATAGTTTGCGTGCGATCAGGTTTTCTGTGATTTGAATGCAAATAAGTTTCAATTAAGGCCTCAGAAACAAGGGTGTTCAATACGTTCTGACACTTGTTCGTGTTACTGTACAATTAGAAGTCTTCTATGACCAGCATGTTGGATTTGTTAGAAAACAGCTACTACTGTTAAAGTACTCAAACAGAAATGTTGGTCCTATTCAGTTTTGGGAAATGAACTGCAATCAAGACTAGAATAGAAAGCAGAATTGCCTCTTTCACCAGAGAGTGTTGCGACTTTCACATGAATAGAAAATCCTTCTTAACTTAGTATCTTGGACACGATCATATGGTAATCCCGGTTCCTGTTAGCCCCAGCTCTTCAGACCCCGTCTGTACATGTACGCCGATGATGTGATTGTGTTGTGCTCCGTCTGAAACGATCTGTGATTATCTGCAGGGTAAGAATCCCGTAGGAAAGGATAGAAAAGCCTGCACGGATTCTCACGAACAGCCTTCAATGTCAGTGGACCAAGAAGAGTACTACATTACCTCAGTGGACCTGCTCACGGCACAGGTAACCACACCTGTAACTGTACCTGTTGTCGCAACTGTACCTGCACCTGTAGCTGCACCTGTACCTGCACCTGTAACCACACCTGTAACTGCACCTGTAGCTGCACCTGAACTGCACCTGGAACCACACCTGTAACTGCACCTGTAGCTGCACCTGAACTGCACCTGGAACCACACCTGTAACTGCACCTGTTGCCGCAACTGTACCTGCACCTGTAACTGCACCTGTAGCTGCACCTGAACTGCACCTGGAACCACACCTGTACCTGCACCTGTAATTGCACCTGTAGCTGCACCTGCAACTGCACCCGTAACCACACCTGTAACTGCACCTGTAGCTGCACCTGTAGCCACACCTGTAACTGCGCCTGCAGCCACACCTGCAACTGCACCTGTAACCACACCTGCAACCACATCTGTAGCCGCACCTGTAACTGCACCTGTAGCCACACCTGTAACTGCACCTGTCACCGCAACTGCAACTGCACCTGTTACCACACCTGCAGCCACATCTGTAACCACACCTGTAACTGCACCTGCAGCCGAGCCTGCAACAGCACCTGTAACTACACCTGTAGAGTCCGGCTTCAGGATCTTCTGTCCTTCGAGCTGCTGGACATCAACATCGTCCAGGAGTTGGAGAGCGTCCCGAACAACACTCCTGCTGGTAAGAAGAGTTTCACTGCAGCTTTCTGCTGAATCAACAACACATTTCACTCTCACCCTGCAGGTCAAATCTTTAAGAAGTGCTACAGCCAGAACACAGATCCAGAATGTTCATCCATTTTAATAATCTGTCAGAATATCAATTCAGTTCAATTCAACTTTATTTATATAGCACCACATACAACAAAGTCATTTCTTGGTGCTTTTAACAGGGAGAAACCCAACAAATATCAGAGGAAAATCAGTTGAATTCAAACCATTTATCACACACTTGGAGCCATTTTCCACATTTAGTTAATTTCAAAGATCCTCTACCTAATGTTATCTTTTCATTTACTTTTTGTTTTTACGAGAATTTCTTTCTTTCTTATTTGTGTCTGAGTGTTTCAGTCATATATTTTTAAATCTTAATTTTACATATCTTTGTTCTTTTTCTTTTAAAATGTTTTTCTTCCATTTAAATTTTTATCTTTTGAAGTTTTATTTCTTTCTTCTCTCACTTTGAAAAAGAATTCATAGTTGAAATGCCTTTTTTCTTGCTTTGTCATTACAATATTGAATTGAACATAAAATGTTTCACTATGACCTTGGTTGTCCTTAGAGACCCATGGAATTAATATTATTTCGGGTTGTTATTAATATTATTAATGTTGTTGTCATTGATAATATTATGCTAATTATCTGAATCTAGATCCACCATTTTGGTAAAAAAAAGGTTTTGTTAGATTTGATTGATTTTCTGTTCATTTGCATTGAACTGAAAGGTTGTCACACCTTTAAACTGCAGAAATAAGAAGCTACTGAAACATTATGTGACGTATTTCAATATTTCAAGGTTGTGATGATGAATAAAATAATAAAAAGCACAATTGTTTACATGAAATGAGTGTGTAAAACACACAGCTTCACTTGAGATGTGTTGACGTCAGTCAGCGTCCTTCCTCCTCAGACATGACTCCCTGCATGTCTCCTCTGCCTCAAGACGGCCACGTGCAGGACAAGAGCAGCCCGTCGCTCGGTCTGATCCAGGAAGAGACGGAAGTCATCAACAGCATCATGAGTAACCAGCTTTTACCTTTTAACAATCTTTAACCAACTCGTTTTTAAATTTCAGAATGAATCTTGTATTGTATTCAATTATGCTTTATGAACCAAAGCTTTAGCTTATGTTATCTTTATCAAATAAAAACTACAGTTAAAGAGTGTTTACATGTTATTATATTCAACGGTCGAAACCGTTTTACCTATTTTGTTTTGGCCACTTTATTGTGTTGTTTAGCTGTTGACTTTTGCGTGCGTTAGTTGCACCACAAGTCCTTTTGTTGCCAGTCGAACTAAAGGAAGACACATGAGTCAGGTTTCTTAAAAATTAATCTTCAGACTATATTGAAGTGCAGTGACCAAGCAATAATCAGAATTTACAGAATTCTGGGTCCTGGTTCCCTGCTTTAAATGTGCTGAGGTGTTTTTTGTCCTAATTACAAACTGTACTCCCTTAGAGCAACAGTCTGAAATCTGCCTGTTTTCTCCTCTTCCCACCTCTTGTTGTCTCTCTTTCCCCAAGCTTTATATACAATTTCATTGTACCTGTACTTGTACTTGTACAATGACAATAAATGCGATTCTGAATCTGATTTTGATTTGAATATTGGATCATAGGAGCTACATTCAGAATCTGCTGTGTCTAGGTGAGCTGGACTGGCTCCGCCCACACATGCCCATCTTGGGAAGAGGAGGAAGTATTTCCTCTCATCGTGCCATGTGCCAGAGCAGAGCCGCCTGATTGTGGGAGGAGTCAAAGGGAGGGCCTACCTTGATTGTGATTGGCTAAACCCCCGATGACACTATATAGGGTTTGATTTCTGATTGGCTGAGAGGACAGACTGTCTTCACTTCTGGGACAACATTCCAGGTATGGGAATGATTATTGCTGTTGTAAAACCAGTAGAAAGTGAATTTGACATAATATGACCCCTTTAAGGTATTTCCCAGGTTATTTAGATGTTAAAGCAGCCAAACAGGTTTTGGTTTTGACATGATTCAGTGAAACAAGAAGTTTATGTTTGCACTTTTTTCTTTCTTTCATTGACATTGATATGACTTCCAGAGAAGACATCCATGCAATATCCTGGAAAGATGTCCAAAAAGAAGGTTCATATAAGCTTTCAGTCTTACTCAAGTCTGACTTTAAAGTACTTTTCTACTGCACTGGTCACAAATCATATGTCTCCAAGTTAAGTTACAAAATTACTGGCGAGTAGCGGCAGCAAGTTGCCCCAGCGTTCACTGTGATGGATGGAAGGATTATGGATGGATGAACAATGGCTGGATGGATAATCTGCTGGTACAGAGTGCAGGTTAAAGAACCAATGAGGACTCTGGACAAGACATGGCTGTTGTTGTTGCTGATGCTACTTTTGTGTTTTGGACTCTCCTGGACTTCTTTGAGATTGTAACAGACTTTAAGTTGTGAAATGTGCTGTAATTGTACTTAAAGCAAAATAAATGGAGCAAAAACAAAACCCACACCTTCTTTTTCAAATATTTATTAAGATTATATTTTGGGAAACAATCACTTGTATATCTCACCTTAAAACCTCAAGATCTCTTTAAACAAGCAGTCTGCTGCAAATCTCAACGTTTTTAATGTGTTTATAATGTCGTTTGACCATTTTCTTAACTATATTTTAACATTTCTATTGTACAGTGACCTTGGGTGTCCTGAAAGGCGCTGATAAATGAAATGTAATATTGATTTATTGATTTAGTCTTGGGGGGGTGGGGGGGGGGGGGGGGGGGGCATACTGTATATTTCACCACCGGATGAAACGTTTTTCAAAGGACACAAGTTCATAAATTCCAAAAGAGATTTCAGAAATAGAACAACTATCAAAGTAGGAATATAGGAATATATATATATATATATATATATATCCCATAAGAATGGCTACAAAGGTTTTTATTAAATCACTAAATAAAGTGAATCAAAGGTTTAAAGCACTAAAATATCTGGAATATGTTCAAAAGAGTAAAAAGAAGACTTAAAAAATGATTTCAAACAGAAACGAAATGAAGACGCCCACATATGAAGTTTCATCTTCAACTGTTTTAAAACATTTTGCCTGAAGGGAAACCACATCAACAGAAAACCGGGTTCAATCCAGTCCGACAACTTTCTGTGACGGAACTGGATTACTGAACAGGGATTAAAACTATTTGATGCTGAGCTAAAGCCTTTGTGTCAGAGACGAGAGTCAAACCTACACAGGTACGTCATCGGCATACAAACAAACTGACATTTACAGAGAGGTTATACTGACAATACTAATATGAAAGGAAAGGATAGAAGGATGCCAGAGACAAGAGTAATAATTAAGACATGAGTTGTGTTAAAACATGAAACCCTCGACTCTAAGTATGAATCGTCTGACAGGGACAGACACGTCTGCGTCCTGTCTCATGACTTCTAGTGAGAAGACCAGCTTCATCTTCAACCAGATCCCATCATAATTCCCTTCCTGACAATCAAACAGGTTTGTCGGCTCCACCTGTCAGCTCAGGTTTACTGCTCACCTGTCTCGTACTCAGTTATTCTCTCTGCATGAAGACAACCAGACTGGAACTGTCGCAGACAAAATGGTAAAAATCTTATGATATCCTGTTAGTTAACTGGGTTTTAAGTTTTTATTGTGAGTTATAATGTTGGTGTGCCGCAGGCTTCCATTCATTTCATGTTTTTGTGAGCGATGATGAAGGTTTTCTGAAGCGACTAATCCTGAACATGGGTTGTATTTTTCTTTTTTTATTTGTGTGTAACAAAGAAATGAAAGGAACGTCAGCCTTTGTTTTCGAAAGTTAAAACAAGAACATGTGAATACCATTTTTAAACCTTCGCTGTTTGTCACATAAAGTTGCAACATGGCAGCTTTGCTCTGTGAACTCCTTGGAAATGTTTATCAAAATATCTCTGAATTTTACTGAAATATCAGAAACAACATCATGATTTTCATGTAGATGCATATTCACTGGTTTGCATGTTTCAGGTTTGATGGACAGAATGTCTAGCAAAATCCACCTCAGTGAAAAAGTGCAGAGAAGCACTTGAGGGATTTCCACTGAAGGCAGGATTAGTGAACGTGGGCGGAGTCATCGGACGGCACTTTACAACAATCATTCAACACATTTTAGAGTAAAAATAACTAAAAGCCGAAATAACTGAGATGAAAAATTTTTTATAATTTTTTTTTTTTTCTTTTTTCGAGCTACACAACACAGGCAAAAAAGCCAGAAAAAAATACAATAAAAGAAAAAATAATAATCAACACTCTAGCTCGAAAAGGAGTGGGAAGAAGACAAGCTTATTAACTCCCACCCCTGTTCATAAACTTAAATAATAATGATAATGTGGCCGCTACAATAACACTGTTTTAGTTCTTATCTTACAAAACGATTAACAATTAAGTTGGTTACATATTAACAGATGCAACAATGCATTACATTAAGTCAACATTCATAGTGTGTTACACCTTATAACAATTGAATAATTTTGTTTCCTATACCTATTTTTATTGCCATGTTGGTATTACTGTTATTCACCATCACACCATTACAGCCCAGATAACATTTATCTGTATCAAAGTGTTTGAATAATACCTGACATACTCCACATTTATTCATGAAGGGACAATAATCGCAGACTGATTGATGCTCATGATAACTGTTGAATGACATCCAGACTGTTCTATGGTTAACAATAGGGACGCACCGATACCACTTAGTATCACGACTGACCTTTAGCTACTCGCCGATACAGAGTACCGATATGAGTACTTATTAAAAGCCTAATTTATACTCCATACCCAAACAATGTGAAG